>NC_086178.1:41241225-41328725 GCF_023053635.1 Elgaria multicarinata webbii
CAGGAATTTCTCTCTTCCTAGTGTGTTTAGGAATCATGTGTTTAGATGCAAGGCTGAGGTGTGGTAGGTCTCCCCATTTTGGCTATATTTACACGAAAGTAAGTGAAGATGACGGCCATTCTAAGCATACGTCCTTGGAAGTAAGCCGCATTGAACACAATGAGACTTAACTCGGAGCAAATGTACACGGGATTGCACGCATACCAGCCGCTATTGTTTTCCAAGTTGGCTCTCTTCAAGTACAAGCCCATACGTGTCTACTCAGAAGTACGACCCATTGAGTTCAATGGGACTTCTTAGGGAAGTGAGTATAGGATTCATCTTGGGCAGAGGCTGTCATTCTTTGCCCAGTGTCTGGGAGCAAGCAACATTCAACTTTGCGGCTAACAACTATAGCACGTTTGGAAGCAGCAGCAATGGACAGACCCTACCAAAATTGTAAAACACCACCACCAAAATAATCAAACCCCCAACAGAATAATCGACATAAGTCGATTGTAGATCGGGCTGTAGGCGAAATGCTTGGTCCGATTCCGTGTATCCCACCCCACCCCCGATCAGCCGGAGGAGGAAGGAAAGAATGGAAAGAAAAAAAGGAAAATATGTGTGGTGGAGGGCATGCATGCGTGTGAGAAAACGTGACAATCACGTGTTGTCTAAACAGCCACGCAGGAGAAATACAGTCCCGTATTTTACCTTTTGAAAATGACTCGCAATCTTGCAGATTCGAAGGAGAACTAGGAAGAGCTCTGTTGTGAGCGACAAGTGTGCGCGTAGGTGGGCGCACGGGCACGGGGGTGGGGCGGGGGAGGCAAGCGCACCTAGGATGAGACACGGATGCAGTTCTGTCTCTCGCCCCCACCCCAATCCTCTCCCACTTTCGAATCTCACAGGAATCGAAGTTATTTGTGAAGAGTTCTTCAAGTCTCGAGAAAAGAGGCTCTCGGTGGGGGGAGGGGAGGGGAAGGGTTGTTGTCTGAACTCCGTCGTGAAAAGCAAGTTGCTCAATCGTGTGGCCAGGACTGTTGAGTCCCATCCCCTCTGTGTCCTTAAATCGGAGCAGTATTTTGGGTTAGTCAAGCTGAAGTCATTAAATAAAAAGGGAAGGCGGAGGGAGAAGGGTGGGGGGAAAGTCCTTGAGAGGAGGTCGCGATCCTGCCCTTTTCCCTAAGGGGCTTCAAGTCAAATGAAAGGTTCTGTCAGTAAAGCAAGGTCGTGCTGAGAAGCCGCAGTTACTACGGGTGGGACTTAACATGTTTAAGGTTGAGGTGCTAGTCGGTCTGAAGTACTATCAATGCTGCTATATTTCAAGGCCTCTTGATGACTGGTTTATAGAATTTTCAAGTTTATTCTCGCAAGGGCTAGGAGAAACCTGAAAGAGAAATATATTTGTACAGTACAGTCCTAAGCATGGCTGCTCGCAAGTAAGAGCCATTGAACTGAATGAGGCTTATGCCTAGGTAAGCATATACTGTATAGGTTGCAGTCTTAACGGAGCTAAAGGAAATGTTAAGAAGTGTGTGCAGAAATGCTTGAAAATCCATTAACTTGACAGTAACTTGGTTAAGAATTTCTCTAGCGTGGTGATTCTAAGCACACACATCCTCTCCAAAGTCCAATTGCTCAGAATAATTCCTGCCTCAGTGGGACTTACTCCATCTTATAGTATTCCATCCACAGGAATACAGTTTTACTTGGAAGCAAGTCTCATTAAAATCAGTGGGACTGATTTCCAAGTAAATACATTTTGGATCATGGAGCAAGGTGTATTTTTATTCATTCCAATAAGTTTTTCTTTTTAAAATTTATTATTATTATTATTATTATTATTATTATTATTATTATTATTATTATTAAAATTATGGGTCCATGTTTGACTTACTACCTAAGTGAGGGCAGAATTCCCAGTTCACATCTCTACAGGCTGTTGCCTCTTCTTTGATATTGCGAGTAGTTTTCCAAGACCTTGTTGCCTGGGTCGGCAGACGGTCTGTTGCCAGTGCTGGGTGACTTGTTGTCTGAGGTTCCCCTCGTACTCTTCCTCCAAAGCTTGCCCTGCACATCCAACCATAGGGCCCTGGAGACCAGGAGACAAAAAGTACCAAATGAGCTGGTCAAACATTTGTACAACTTTTCCAGCTTTTACAAAGAAGGCCTTCTCTACACAATCTACACTTGGAGATGAACTTGGAAAACAAAGGAGGGAGAGTCCATTGAAACTCACACTTTAGCTTTGGCCAGACAAAGGTTCAGCTAGCAGCAGCTTGATGTGGACAAAAGAAGGCAACCTTTTTATAATTCAAGGAGAAAAGAAGAGAAAACAGGCCCCACAATAGGCCCAGAAAAGACATTATGGGCTTGCAATGAGGGATGAATTATTCAATGAGCCCCAATAGCCAATGCTCTGAGGAGTTTTATGGACTCTCTACCGTGGAAAAAGTGGCTATTTTCACCTACAAAATGTTTCTAGCCTTTCTAGACGGCTAGAGATGCCGACAGCCATTCAAGATAGACAACTGAACCCATTCTTTGAGACTATAGTATCCCTCTGCATTGTAAACCAAAAGAAGAGGGAGGGTGGGGGAGAGAGAGAAACACCCTCAAGCCTACCAGGGATTAAAGGAGAGCTGCATCTTCACAGTGTTTAAATGATTAAAAAAAAAGTGGCACAAATTTGCACAGAGAAAAATAATATCAGGTCCACAGAATGGATTTTTGTTTTTGTTTTTTTAAACGCAGATTGGTTACTGATCAGGAGGCCTCATCCTTTGCTCTAAATGTAGATTTCCACTTAGTAAATCTTGCACACTAGAATAAAATATGCCAAAGAAAGGATAGGCTAGGAAAGAAATGACCCCAGGTAATTGCTAATATTTTTTTTTTTTTTTAAAAAATGGCTCTGCACTTTGTAGCTTGATGCAGTGGTTGTGATCCCCAAACTAGTTCAATGTGTTTATACTGGTTTACTCTCACAGCCAGAGGGTGGGGGCAGTTGGCATGGGCCTACGATTTTGAGGGGGGCTACTCTGAGTCCCCCTGGGCAAAGTTGCTTGATTTTTCTGTTGTTGGTGATGAATTTGCCCAAAGAAAAGCACGTAAAGCACACTTCTTCTGAAGGTGAAGAAGTGATGTCTTATATACATCTTGAATAAAAGTGCTTGCCATTACCTTTTTTATAAACCGTTCTACTTCATATGTATTTAGAACTGATTAAAAATACTTAATGAGCAGTTTGAAATGGGGCCTACGTTTCCCATTTGGCCTGGGCCTACCACCAGCTTTGCCCCGGCCTGCTCACAGCAGCCTAATCTTGAATACATTTAGTTGAAAATTAGCCCCCTTGACTGAAATGGGATTGACTATCAGGTAAGCACCTTTGGACTGAGATGTCTTGGTGTTAGATTAGTCCCAGTACTGGTGCTCTATCTCAGAAATACTGGAAACACCTTATTTCTTTGTGTGTGTGTGTGTGTGTGTGTGTGTGTGTTTTAAAAATATGAATCTGAAAATCTTTTTGGCGTTTCATGATGCACGTCCCCCTCAGCTGGGGGCACCTCTGAGCTACAGACAGTTTTTGTTCTGAAATGTTTAATCATAACCATAATGGACGGCTGGAAGTCTTGCTATTTAATATCAGCAAAATATATGTAAATCCTTGTTAGAACAAAATTTAAAGCACTATCTTTTTTGTTTCCTTCTGCTTGAAGTGTCATTTTTTTAACTCTTGTGCTGATCACAACAACAGTAGTAATGGGGAAAATAGAAGATCATTAATTCTCTTAAGTCTCAACAGAAATGGGAATTATTACTACCATAATTCTATCAAATGCTAATTCAAAAGAATCGGCATTAGTGGATTTGTTTCATGTTTCAAACTCATCTTTAAGACACTTTCAGTGAACTATACAGGTTTACTCTGAAGTGCTGCTGAGTTGGGGCTCAACTTCTAGGTAATTGTGCATAAGACTGCAACCTGAGCTTTCTTTTGTGAAGGCCAAGGTGTATGATTGCGCTTGTTGTTGCTTGTCATTTATTCTGTGGTCGAAACTCCAGCGATATTAACTATATGTAGGTGTGTGGGAGGGTGTTACGGAGGGAGTGTCTATGATGACCTCTCATGGAATGTAAGCTACGTAAGGTACAGTAAAATCTGACTTTATGTATCTCCACATATTTGTAAATATCCCTGGTAAGATGTCGATCATGGAGTAGGGAACTTTATACATAGCACAATCTTTCATTTTAATGTTCTGGTCTCAGACATGTAGTCATTCAGGATGAGATGAGTTAAAAAGGAAGCAAAGCAGATTGGAAATTTTTTCTTGAATATCTAAAATGATATTCCTGTACCCTACAGTGATTGATACAATTGAGATCTTTTATTGGTACACCAGCAGATTTTGTGGGTACTCCGTACTTCATCAGTTACTTCTAATGTTCAAATCTGAGTAAGTATATATTTATTAGTGTGTAAGCAATTGGCAGCTTGGGAAAGATGTCAGGAAATATGAGTGATGAAAGAAGAGTAAATAGGTATTCCCCCCATTTCCCAGAAAGCCAGCATGTTCTAGTGAAGTATTTGCCAACATGGTGCCATGCAGGTGTACTGGGATGCATCTCCCAGAATTCCCAGCAGTCCAACACCTCTGGAGGGTACCAGGTTACAGAAGGTTAATCTACTGGCTGAAGTGTTGGGTTTATTTTAGATGCAGGAAATTCCAATTCAATTTCTGATTTGCCATTTTGAGCAAGTCAGTATTACTTGGCCCAGCTTACCTTGCAGGGTTATTATTATTTAGATAAAATGAAATCCACCATGAGCTTCTTGGAGAAAGAACAGAATCAAAAGTCATAAATATATGCATTCTTTTAGAATATAAGAACTTGGATAATCTAGTGAAATAGGTTGACTCCCTGATTATGGGTGAGCCTTCGTGTTTGCTTTCTTAGTCATGATGGATCAGAATAAGGTTGCACCACTGCATTCAGTCTCTTGTTTTACGGTGATCCAATTACATACTTCCATTTAAGGATGAAGAAATAAGACTGGGACAAAGTGCCATTCTAAAGGTATTCAGAGATCTGGTTTTCCCTTTTAATGCAAAGTTCTTATTCCCCTCCACCTCATTCCACCCATCATCACCATACATCACCATACCCCACTCCAGTCTTATTCCCTCATCTGCTCTTCCACCTTGCTAGTCTCAGGTGACTTGAAAGAAGGGCCTATTCAGATGTATAGGAAATTATTATTTGAGGGTGCACTCTAATAGATTCTTTGGATCTATTAGAGTGGACACCGGTACAAATGAATCACAAGGGGAAACACAGGTACTTTAGCAAGACTGTAAGAATTCAAGATGATTTAAAAACAATTCTAAGCATATTGATGTGAAAATAGTCACTGGCTTTAGTAAAACTGACTTCTTACTTTCTAGAATTAAGAATCAGTATGGGATCTATGATTTGGCAACTCAACAGGATTCAGGGTGCAATTCCATTCTAGGAATAGTAAACCTCTTTGCGGAGAATGAACTCAATGGGACTTGCTTCTGAACAGACATGTCTAGGATTGTGCTTCTACCACAGTCACACCACTATGTCATTATTTTAAATATTCTGATGTTTAAAAATACCCTATTTACCAGTTGATTAGGAATGATATTTATTTATTGTTGTTAGTCTTCAGAATATCTCATCCATCACTCTAGAAGGATGCAATAACAGTATCCCCCGATGACTGGACACTGTGTTTTGATGACCTAACGACTGAATACCTACCCCAGGACCTTTTGGAGTGCTTTCTATATTTGTCTCCTAAAGAAAAATAGTTGATGGGTATTCTTGGTTGAATTGATTTTTGGAATGTACTCCATAAGTTATATTTCCTGTTACAGTATAAGAATAATATGTTCCTAGGAAGATTGCATTGTTTTATGTGGCAGTGAACTAAAATTAAATTTCAGATTTTGGTTTCTTCAAGCTAATGCTATTGGTTGTGAAGGCTATGACTGAGATTATTATTTATGTTAGCCAGTTTGTGTTTCTCCTTTTCGTTAGACTATAATTTTACTGATTGTTATGGCTTTTGGCAAGACAACGAGGTTTGTTTGTTTGTCTGACTTTAAGTTGGGTTGTTTAGGATCTCAGTTTAAGATTGCTGTTATATGTTGTGATTTTTATACTGTGCGCTTACAGAGTGAATAATACAAGCTATAAATAATTTTGGGCTGCATATTGGTAACCCTATCTTTCTAAACAGAAGTCCTCCCCCCTCAGTTTTCATTTAGGGCACCATCACCCTACTTTTGCCCAAGTCTACTTCATATGACTCCACTTCTGCATCTACTTGGAGCAGCTACATGCTGGTAATCTGAGGGAATAGTGGGCTGTTGAGTGCTTTAAATTGGGCAGTTGGTTGTTTCAAGTACCAACAATGTGAGTCATATACATGTAAGATTCCTTTCCTATGTTTCAGCAACAGTGTAGGACAAGGGTGGGCAGAAGGTAGATTACCAGATGTTTGGGATTTCATCTCTCAGATGCCTCCTGCCAGCATGGCCAATGATCAGGAATCCTGGGAGTTGATGTCTCAAACATCTGAAGATCTACTTTCTTCCTACCCGATGTAGGAGACTATTATTTATGACTTCATCACACACTGCTGCAATAATGTTTAAGGGTCTGACATTACCTGAGTGGTATCAATCATGTGGATCCTTCCTGCCCAATCATTGCCATTGATCTTGACTGGGCAACACATTGTGTTGGAAGGACCCATGCTATTGGTCCTGCTCATTTGGTGCCAGACATTTAAATGTTATCCCAAAACAGTGTAGGATAAGCCACAAATAAATGGCCACTATACCTCTAGAGTAATGAATAAAGGACACCATATCAGAGCTGGAAATCCATTTTTATTTGAGTTCAGAATATGTATTGAAGAAAAACTCTACAGAGCAGCACATGAATTGGGCTGGGGAACAGTGTTTAAGATTGGGGTGGTGGTGCTGAAGGTGACTACACACATGTTGCTGTGAATTTTGTACTGCCATTTGTTTTTTCATGCTTCTGTAATGCCTTGTTAACTTGTACATTTTCAATAAATAGATGGCTACAAAGGTCCCCAAATAAATTATATAAAGTGCTGTGGAAAGACTCACTAGTCAAGAAAGGGCATTGCCACCAATGACAAATGGTTACTGAGAGTTATGCTATGCTAGAATCTACTACTACTAATGCATGGTATTATTATTATTATTATTATTATTATTATTATTATTATTATTATTATTTTATATAGCATCATCAATGTACATAGTACATAGTATACATAGTATATGCATATTCTTGTGTTGTATGCGGATATCTTTCTTCCAGAAATAGAGGCTGTAAAGTAATAAAATGGAAGAGAAGCCTTTGGCTCAGTTCAGACAACACGTTAGTCAATGCAGTGTGAAAACTCCACTCAATGTTTGAGGTTTTAGGGGGTACTCCCCACACAACGTGTTCTAACTCCACTGTTGTGTGACTGTGGGCTACCGTGGAGTTGAGTAAAATCCATCACAATGTTTGATTGACAGTTCCTCCACCCTCTCTCCTCTCCCAGTTTTCCTGATGGTATCCCATCAGCCATTGCTGCAAAAAAAGCAACCCCGGTGGCACTCTTGAGTGGCACTCACTCCTTTCACCACTCTTGCCAGGGAACTCTGTACCCAGTGGGAAAAGTCAATGCAATGCAACGGAAAACTCCACAGAGCCCACCACACAACATGCAACACAACATTTGTGCAGGAACTCTCCTCTGCACAGTGTGGATATTCTGCGTGGAGTGTTTCCCTCCAGACAACATGTTTCTCAACGGTGGTGTAAAAACTGCACCATGGAGTTCTAAAGCCACCGTTAACTAATGTGTTGTCAGAACTGAGCCTTTGTGTTGAATTGGGGAAACACTGAAGTGGCACATTGTGATGCGACACATGCGTTATGTTTGGTGACCACTGATTTCACCCTACGGTCTCCTGGCTTACCTATGGATCTCCCTGCTATCTGTTGTAAAGTTTGTGAGATGATGGTTTCAGCCAAGTAGGGTGGTTCTGGTCAAACAGAAAAGATTGCAACCTTCAGCAAGCCTTCTCATTACTTGATCTGAAGCATGTGCTTGGGAGACACTGCTGTTGCATTGGATGACTCCTCCTGCTTAGTGCTTGAATAGCACCCTCTGTTCTCTGGCCCAGTGGAATTGGCCTGCAGGCATGGTCACAATGAATTGTTCCCCAGTCATGTGCACTATTCCAAAGAGCTCTACTCATCCCAACCCTCTACCCTTGGCTTCATCGAGAGAGCAATTCAGGCTGGAGCTGACTAAATTGCCTCCTTTCTTTCTATCTCACTTTCATCTTGGTCAAGCCCTGCCTCCCCTTTCTTTATTTCTTCTTTGCCCGAGGCTCACATTAGTGCAATTTCTCCAACCACCCCTATTTGGAAGGGTGTGTGTGTTGTAGGAGGGGGGCTGAGAAAAGAAAGAGATGAACACAAAAGCCCTGCTTAGTAACTAAGAAGTTGAGGCTGAGGCCGCCTCTCTAGCTGGGTGATGCTTTTCCTGTTTGTGAGTTTTGGGAAACATTTTTGCTTTGTACTCTAATGGAATTAGAGGACAGATGCTGACTGTAAATGGGACACGCGACAACCGGCCTCTAGCTTAAATATTTTGATGCAATGTTACAATTACTGACTTGATACACCAACTTTGAAGTGGTTGCATGTGATCTAGGGGGCTATTGGGGCTAGATAGATGATCAGATAGTTTATATTTTGGTTGCTAGACATGGGTTTTTAAGGATATTTTTAGACTCATGAAAGCAGATAAATATTTTGTCATGAAAATTAAAATCAGAGCCAGCTGCCATATAAATCAGATCCCAGAATGTCATTAATTCCTTCTTTGTTGTTGAGGAAGAGTTTGCCATAAGAGCGTGGTACTGGATGCAGAATGGATCATTTTCTGTTACTGTTATGGCTTCTGTAATCTGTTCATGCAATCTGTTGATGTGGTAACAGTCATCAAATGATGAACGTATTGGTCTGTACATTATTATTTTTTTACAGGTGGGATCAAAAGGTTGGGCATAGGGATGAGGAGAAATTTCTTCAGTTTGCATTTTAAAGTGAATTGACCTAATTTTGCACCTTTGTACCACCATGTGAACTGAAACTCTACTATCTTTTGGAATTCGCACTTCTCTGAATTTTGTCATGGAGTTCTCCAATCACAAAATGCATATCAAATGCATATATTGGGGAAAAATAACATTTGAGAATGCATTATAGTAAGCGATTGGTTGCAAAACTGTATATATTTGGCAAAATGCATACAAAATACATACATTAGGAAAAGAGTGCACTAAAATGTTTATGAACCTTAAAAAAAAAAGAACTTAAAATTTGGGATGAAGCACGCTTAGGATTGGATAAATTCTCAAAGTTCCAGATGAGCTGAACTTAAGACTGTAAAAATAAAAAAAATCAGAGAAGCCAAAATTGAAATATTTATCCATTTCTAGGTGTGCAGCCTTCTGATACACTGGTAAGCCCTCCTTAATGCAACAGGTTGGAAAGGCATGCTCGTAGTTAGAGGTAATCCTCTGGATCAGCATTTGATCAGCATTCAAAATTCTGGATCAGCATTTAATCAGCATGTGGAGATGCAAGTTAAAGTCAGCACTGGGAAGGCCCACATGTATGCACAGAAAGACATGTGAAATGCACATAGGGCTCTCTGGATCCCAGCCTAGATGTATAGCTTTGAGTACTCAGTGGCTCTAGTACACAACTTTAGGGCAGAATCAACATTATGATTGTATGGATACATGTCTTTAGAGCAGCCTACCAATTAATTTGGCCTAAATTAAAGGTAATATTAGCTTAAGAAATCATTGTACTAGCAGAGCTCCTCTGATTTCTCCCATTTTGCAAGTGGTTGTACTAGTGAATCACTTTCTAAACCTAAGATCTACAAGTGGATGCACAACTGCTTGCACAAGCAGAACTTCAGTTGTGTTCTCCCCTTATGCACAGCATTAACTTTTTAGAAATGTAATCAGACTTATGCATTCAAATTCATTGGGGGGAAAAAAGGGAAAAAAACACAATTTAAGGACATCTCTGAGATTATTTGAAATATTAATACTTTTCCCTATACCTAGAATATCAAATGATTTATAAGGACCTAGTTTACCTGAGATGAGATTTAGTTTAGTGTTTAATGTTATAATATTTATTTATTTATTTTATTGCATTTTTATACTGCCCAATAGCCGAAGCTCTCTTGGCGGTTCACAAAAATGCTTTGGGGAGAAGAGATCAAGGAAGGTTGAGCTTGATAGATCACCAGGAGCCCCCCAGGGGTAGTTTATTAAACAGCTATGGGGAAATGAAGCAGAACTACAAAGTACTCTCTGGTTAATTTAAGAAGAAATTGACTGAAACACAAAGCCATAAATCAGGCCAATCTTGTCAATGTAGGCTTCTCATTGTAAAACGTCACTTTCTATTGCATGGAACAAACATAAGGGCTGAACAGAGAGGCAATCCAATTTTCAAAGAATTTAAAATTGCTTGCCAAATTCCGGGATCATTTTGTTAGCAAAATGGATATAAAGCAAGGCAGTTTCCTACAAGGCTTTGCTTAATAGCCTGTTGTGCATCCTTTTCATTTTCTTTGCCTCGAGGTACTCCTTTCACATGCTGTTTTCCTAATTCAGTTTCGAAATCCATGTTACTAGAGGAAATCAATCTGAAATATTAGGAAATCAAAATTAAAATGCCACCACAGACTTATTATAGTTGAATAGGGTTATGCGAGATGCATGTTCAATTGCTTGTAGGTCAGAATGCTCTATCAAAGGCCACTTATTAATTCTAGGGGAATAAAAGTTTCAGAACAATTCAGAGTTTCCACCTGTAACTAAGGAGGCAGTAATAGGCAATTAAGCAGCCAGTTGGATATCTGATCTTGCTGGGTGCTTCTCAGTTGTATTACAAGTAGGAATTAAAATTTGAAAAGGAAGTCTTCAGCATCCCTGGCAAATATTGATTAAGTACTAATTTGGTGATACTATAGTTGCAGCTAACATGGCAGTAGCTCACTCTATCCTTGTTGTTCATCCTCTATTGTAATTCCTGAGATCAAAGCAGGGTCATTTCAATTTATCTGTCTTGAAAAATCCTTCTTTGTGTCCTTAACCCTCTCTGGATTAATGACCAAGTTGCCTATGGGAATCTTTGAGATTAAATCAGTTCTGTATACACATCCATCATTTTTAGATTGTGGTTTTCTTATGTCTTCTTATAAGTAAGTCAATGTAATATATATTCTATTTCAGGTTATTCAATTTAAATCCAGTTTATTTAAGATACAAATGCCTAGCATCCCAATTAATCTCCACTTAAAATGAATGTTTTTTCTTGGTTATATTTAAATTAAACAAGTAGGAGTTTAATTGTGCAAGTAGCTCAGTTCTCACAATAAAAATAATGCAAGCAGCTAAATAAAGTTTTGTTTGTTACCCTATTCCTAAATACATTTCTTTCAACTGAAATCAGTAAGACATTCAAAGTGATCTTATGAATATTTACTTAGAAATGAGACATACTGTGTTTTCCTCTCCAGTAATATGCCAGAGGCAGTTCATTTGCTTTCTGGGGAGGACGGTTGCCACTGTCAAATGTGTGGGAAACTGTGTGGGAAGGATCATATGATGTGGTTAATCTTGGAAGCTGATGAAGCTACAGATGGACATAATCACATCATATGCCCTTTCCATGTTCTTTTTATATTTCAAACTTCACCCAAACATCGTAAGATGCAACCACATGGTAGGGCTGACCACGCTGCTGGAGCATTTTAAGAACTGATTCTTACTTCTATAGAGTACCCCAAACCTCCATGTTTGAGCAAATGTGCACAAAGAAAGGGCATCTTTTGGGTGTCCAATATAGTGAATCTGTAGTACCATTCTTAGCACACCATGTTGGCAGGGTTATTTCTATTGGTGCTTTGGCTTTCAGGTAATTCCAGGAATACCCTAAATATGCAGCTAGTGCAGTGACCATTAGGCAGATTTCATGTTATCGTAATATTAAAATGTGACTACTCTTGGTCAAGTGGGTTGATTCACAACTGTAGAAGTATGCACATGGAAAACATGTCTACACGAAAGACACTCCCCCTGCCCTGATGTTGATCTTCTGCTAGTTTGTATCCATGATCCTTATTTCTGGGCGTCACATGCATTGCTTGTCTTGATGGGTACACACATTTGGATGGCTTTCAAAGAGGGTTAGACAAATTCCTGGAGGAGAAGGCAATCAGTGGCCATTAGTCCTGATGACTATATGCTACCTCTAGTATTTGAGGCAGTATGCCTATGTAAACCAGTTGCTGGGGAACATGGGCAGGAGGATGCTGTTGCACTCACATCCTGCTTGAGGGTGTCTCATTGGGGCATCTGGCTGGCCACTGTGTGAACAGAATGCTGGACTAGATGGACCCTTGGTCTCAACCAGCATGGACCATCTTATGTTCTTATGAGCAAGTGCAGAACTGCATAGGCATATCTAGCTTCTTGCTGTGCTTGTGCGTGTATGTGTGTGTGTGTGATGTCTTGGGAGGAAGGTTTGCTGCCTTTTTCAGCAGAGCTCCAGTGCTTCTAGCTGTGCTCTGCATCATATAGGTGGCAATATGGGCACCTGGACTGTCTCAATGGCATGTTGTCAATCCAACACTCAATGCATCCACTTATGAATTTAAATGTGGTTTACTGAGCATTCATGTGCCGTCCCTTTGCAGAACTATGTGACAGAGCTAACAGGGCCAGTCATGTGAAAAACAAGCAGGTTTTAGTACTGGAGAGTAAACACCTCTGTGTATAACACAAAGCGGCATTTATCTTGGGCAGGATTAAATATGTGCCTTTTGCTATTACAATATTAAAGTACAGATTTATATAATAACTACAGTTTGGGTTATATTTTGCAAATATATGACAGAGGTTAAAGTGTGGTACAGAATCTGAAAGGCAGAGTTTCTTCACACAAATATGGGAAGAAGCTATCATTTATTGACAGAGCATACACATTCCATGTATAAAATGACATCTTTAGGAAAATCTACCACAAGATACAGGGCTGGTAAAGACTGCCCCAAACCTTATAGAACCACTATCAGTTACAATAGTCATTTATTTATTAACATCTATATACTGTGTTATCTGCTAAAAAGTCATCAATGCAGTGCACAACAGTATAAAACAATGCAAGCTTAAAACAATAAAATCAAGACCATTAAAAACAGTAAACATACTCTGTGGATTGAGTTTCCTTTGTTTCGCTTTCTCAAATGGACTGGTAATGTGTAGTTTTATCTCTTTGCAATCCTGCATTTAATATTTACATGGGGTCTTGTTATGAATTTATATCTCCATTGCAGCAGTGCAGCTAGGACTGGACCTTGAGTCCACAGTTCAGCACCCACCTCACCGCCACCAAATGATACCCAGAGAGCAGCAGGTGCAGAAGCAAACTGCATTTGATTCCAGTAGTTTTGATGGTTTTCTGGGCAGGATCTACACTACTGCTTTAAAGCGCTTTATAACAGTTTTGACAACTGTTGGGGCCCAGGACACACTGGATATACAGTTGTCAAAACGTTTTCAAAGTGCTTTAAAGCACTTTAAAGAAGTTGTGTAGATCCCCCTGGTTTAAATGAGTTTAAAATGCAAAACTGCACAGGCTCAGAGGTTGTTTTTTTAAAAATAAATAAATAAATGTCAGGGTTGGTAAATAGTTATATTGTTATTCTAATATCAGGAATGTAGAGGTCTTAAAGCATCCAGCAGCAAGGGTTTTTTGGGGGTGGGGCAGATAGGAAATGTTAGTTTTGTGCTTCACAACTGAAGTAATATGTCCATCAGAAGCCAGCCCCCCCCCCCCCCGCCGCCGCCATAAGACCATGAAGTGCAAGGTTTAAAATTATCTGGCTGTGCATTGGTCCACTGTTTGTCTAATATTAGTTATGTAGTCATATCAATCTGAGACTTATACTAATTAAATCACAGGGTTACACGTGAGGAATAACCAATAGACATTTTAGTGATCTGAAAACTTATTTACTTGGCATGGACCAAAACTGTTGAAATGGACTCCTTTAATGCATGCCCCTGCAAAACCCTTCTTTAGGTTCTTCCGTTCTTTGTGCCATGTGTGAATGTTATTAATGCAGGCCAGAACACAGATTTTTTTTTATCATAGTTCAATGTAGCTTTTATATTCCATTCCAGACCACTAATAAGCAAGAATTAATTTGTTTCTCATGTAACAATGCCTTTATGTCAGCTATAGTTGGCAATACCTTAATTCCCCTCAAATTATCATATTGCTGATTTGAATATGGTTGATTAAGAAATGAACCAACCAACCACTCTACTTAATGTTTATCACCTAGCTTGGTGCCCTCCAGGTATTTTGGACTTCAACTCCCATCAGCCCCAGCCAGCATGGCCAGTGGTTAGGAATGTTGGGAGTTGTAGTGCAAAACATTGGGCAGAATCTAGGTTATGGAGGTTTGGGGTAATGAGATTACCCATAAGGCCCAGTCCTGTTGCAGCTGTTCTTTCTTTTGAAGATGGATTGTGCAGTCATTAAGAAAGAATGGAGCTTTTCCTTTCATTGGTATGTGTGTCTTTGTCATTTGATGTATGATACACAAAATAGCTACTAGCCAAATTCTGTCCTGTTTTAAAAAAAAAACCCTGAAAGTTATGGTGACTATATGAAAAGAAAGACAGGGCTCGTGTAACTTTAACAGTTGTATAGAAAAAGGAATTTCAGCAGGTGTCATTTGTATGCATGCAGCACCTGGTGAAATTCCCTCTTCATCACAACAGATAAGCTGCAGGAGCCCTGCCCTCTATTCTATCTGGTCAAGAGGGCAGGGCTCCTGCAGCTTTAACTGTTGTGATGAAGAGGGAATTTCACCAAGTGCTGTGTGCATACAAATGACTCCTGCCAAAATTCTCTTTTCTCTACAACTGTTAAAGATGCAGGAGCCCTGTCCTCCTTTCTATATGGTGACCCTACTCAAAGCAAACTCATTTCTTCCAGTGGTTCAATTTTGACCTGGCATTATTTGTTTCACAAGTATGCAGAAATTGTAGTTGCAATGTATAATTGTAGTTGTGAGTGTGTGTGAGGGTATCCACCCAGTCACAAAAGTTCTTTGGGCTTAAATCAGATTGGTTGCATTAGGATGAAGCAGAGCTTGAATACTATGATACACCTGAAATAATAGCGTGGGTGTGACACTAGTATGTCTATAGCAGAGGTGCAGAAATATCAGGCCTTGGGTCCCACTTTGGCTCTCCTGGGTTCCCCAGATGGCCGTACGCCCCACCAGCTTTTCTCCATCCACCAAGCATTTGATGGTTCCCTGGCTCTTGCGCAGCCTCTCCACCCCATTCCAAAAGGCTGAAATGCCTCTCCTGAGTTACTGCCAGTAAGATCTTTAATGACATTTTTGGTATTTTAGCCCTGCTTCATTTGCTTTTGGCCCCAACCACTGGTTGAATGCAGCCTCTGAGAGCATCTCCAAAAGGCGATGTGGGCCTCAGGCTGGTAGAGGTTCAGCACACCTGGTCTACATGATATCAATATTGTTAGGTTACTCTTCTGTCTCCCTCCTCTAGACGTATTAATTTGCAGAGGGCAGATTGTGGAGGCTTTGTGCTTGATTAAAGGGTGTGGGTTGAATTCCTCCACCTTGTCCTTCCTTGCTTGTTATTCCTTTGGGAGAAGTCTAGCATATTTCCTCCATTCTGCTTCTTTCCAATTCACTGTACAGCCACTTAGAAGCCAGTAAAATACTATAAAGTAGGGTTTAATCTAAGGCTGATTTAACACTTCACTCAGGAACAGTGACAGTGGCCATCTGAAGATTATGAAAAGTAATAACAGCAAGAGTACTTTTGAGCATGCATAAAGTGGCTTTATTATATAATTTATGGTCACTCTGAACCTCCTGATGATTTTATAACAAATATTTTTATGCTTAGAAACTGAAGTTATTTTGAATTGTTTCTGTTCAGTGTAATGTTTAAGCAGCCTAATTTATTAACCGTTTAAGAATACCTGGATCAGTTACATCCAAGTAAAAAGCCTGAACTGATATGCTCAGTTGGTCCTGGAAAAGTAGGTACTTTTCAAGGAAGGACACCTGCAGCAAGGTTTTTAAATTCTTGTACTTTAAATTATTTAGTCACAGAACAAAATCCAAATGGTTTCCACCACTGTTTAATTATTATTATTTTATGGAAGACTACAGTTTGGGGAATGTGCTTCCCTTGAATAGTGACAAAGCTTATAGTAGTAAGACCAGCTCAGGGAGAAGAAAAATAGGTCAATGGCATTGCTTTTTTCATATAACTGGGATGGCACAGAAATACAGGTTTTTCCAAAAGTTATTATTTTATATAGAGAAGAGTGAGGAGAGGAGATGCTGGCTAAGACTAGGCTTGAAATAATTACCTCTTTCTGGTGTCATCAGTAGATATATTTTTTCCAGCTCTCTGCCCAGCTATGCAGTAACTGTTCCTAATTGTACGCATACATTTCCAGAGGGGTTAGCCATGTTAGTTTGTTGATGCAAAAGAGCAAAATATATTGTGGAACACACACACGTTACAGTGAATCTATTGATGTATATCTAGATGTACATATAGATATTCTGGCATTCACAGGTTCATCTGGAATTGTCAGCATTATCATGTCAATGTCAACATTTGCTGTCATAAGCCTTCATTTTGATAGGAGTCTCCCACCATTTTCCTCTGTTCTCCCTTCAGTCAGCAAAACCCTTTGCTAATAATATTTAAAGATATGTAGGATTTGACAACATCATCCAAAGTGCATGGATTTATTTATTTATTTTGTAAATTAAACTCGGAACCTCAAAGCAGCTGTCAGTTTCTTTCCCCTAAAAGTTTAGACAAAAAACTAAGCATAAGTTGATGGTTTGGCCAAAGTAAAGGATAAACTGCATGTGTCATGAATGTCATGCAATTTAATTCCAATTAATATGTGGATGCAATTAACATGCACATTAAAAATGTAAATAGCAACTCTCTCTCTCCCCGCCTGCCGCCCCCCACTGCAAGAGTAGGACCATGGGGGCATGGATGGGGAATTTAACCTTTCCCTTAGCTGTGGTCCCAACCAAAGGCACTTCCCGTATACTGCTGTTTGGATCAGAAGGCAAGCATTCGTTTGCCTTCAGATCATTAAACAAATATTTAACAAAGTTGGAGCTTGGTCAAAAGCAACAAACATTGTGTCTTTTTCCATTGTTTTTTTCCCTTGCTGAGCACTTTTGACTTGCATTTTCCTATTATGTCTTTCAGTTGTGAACCCTAGAAACTTTGTTTTTTGCAAGTAAACAAATAATCAGAGGCCATCCTGTAGGTTCCATCAGCAACCACTAGGAAGAGGGTCTTATCTGCGTTGGCTCCCACTCTCCAGAATAACCTCCCTCCAGAAATAAAAACATTATCTAGTTGTGCCTTCAGGCTCTGGGGTTACCATTAACCATGAGCCATGGTGTCACACATGACACTTTAAGCCATGGTTAGAGCCGCTAACCCTCTTGTAGATGGTTTGACTGTGGTTAGTAAGTGAGCAGGGTTTAGCAAAACACATTGCGCAGCACACCTTAAACCCTGCTGCTTAACCAAAAGGCGTAACCAGCAGGGTTTAAGGTGCCTTCTGAATAGGCCCATTGCAGTACGACAATGGAATCAGTTACCTAGGGAGGTTGTGGGCTCTCCCACACTAGAGGCATTCAAGAGGCAGCTGGACAACCATCTGTCAGGGATGCTTTAGGGTGGATTCCTGCATTGAGCAGGGGGTTGGACTCGATGGCCTTGTAGGTCCCTTCCAACTCTGCTATTCTATGATTCTAAGTCACCTTGGGAAAGCTTGCAGTTATGAAAGGCATCTAAAAATGAATTAGTAAATATATAAATTAATTAGTAAACATATAAATTAAAATGAGCGCACATAACTATACAATTCTTCAGCAACACAACTGGACAATTCACTCACCAGAGAAGGAGGCCTGGCCTGGGCAGCGTTAGCTTTTGTCGTTCTCTATCATCAGTGTAAAAATGAAATTGCTCATCAGTCAGGAGGTGTCACCAGTTGCTGGTGCAAACATCAGCCTATTGTACTATATCCTAATATGCAATGTGTTAAAATGTAGCCTAGAAATCTAGGCTCACAACAGGGCTCAGGGCTCAGTGGTAGAGCACATACTTTGTATGCAGAAGGTTTAATTCCCAGCATCTCCAGGTAGGGCTGGAAAAACTCCTACATGGAACCCTGGGGAGCTGTTGTTAGTCAATAAATAAATAAATAAATAATAATGTTGAGTCAATACTGAGTTAGATGGACCATTGGTCTGACTCAGTATAAGCCTTATTTTTCTATTTATTATTACATTTATATTCCACTTTCCCCTCCTATGTTCCTAGTAGAGCCAGTGTGGAGTAGTGAGAGAGCCTGTGTGGTGTAGTGGCTAAAGTGTCAGGCTGGGAGTCGGGAGATCCGGGTTTTTATTTATTTATTTATTTATTACATTTCTATACCGCCCAATAGCCGGAGCTCTCTGGGCGGAGCTCTCTGGGTGGTTTTAGTCCCCACTCGGCCATGGAAGCCCACTGGGTGACTTTGGGTCTGTCACAGACTCTCAGCCCAGCCTACCTCCCAGGGTTATTGTTGTGAGGATAAAATGGAGAGGAGGAGGATTATGCACACAACCTCGGGTTCCTTCGAGGAAAAAAGGTGGGATATAAATGCAAAAATAAATAAATAAATAATTACCCCATTTCCCTCTGAATTTCTATAAGCAACTTTAGAACGTACACATTTGTGGAAAGGGGCTGTTGTTTTATTGTTTTATCCTGCACAGTGCCATGTGCATTGTTGGCACTATATAAATAAATTAATGAATTATAATAACAACAACTTAAAAAGAGATGTAACTTAACTTGACTTCACTTTTCTAGAGTGAAGAAGGAACAATACCAGAATTTCTAGCTTCTTCAAAATCACACTCTTTTTCTAATCTAAAATCAGGACATAAGCTAAATTAAATCTAAACATTTTAATTAGCACGTATCCAATAAGAATCATATTGAAATTTGCTAGCAATCTTGGAACACGGAAGCATATATTAATTCTTTAGATCATGCTTTTTAAAAAATAGTATTAGGCATTAAACAGTGGGTAAAGAATTTTAAATTTTAGTTTTTTAAGATGTTGTTGTTGTTGTTATTGTTAATTCTTAACTGCCTCTCCATTCTGATCGAGGCAGGGAACAACAGTAAATATAAAATACATAAAACTGAATTAAGAATATAATATACATTGTTAAAACATCCTAAAATTCCACTGGATAAAATTCCACTGGATTATCATAAGGGATCTTTGGATGAGAAAAATAAGGCAGAAAATAACAGAGTCCAACTATTAGTGAAAAATCTTGCATTTTTGGCACCAAAGATTGATAACTCCTGAAAACGTGTGTACTAATTTTTAAAAAAGAGAGAGTTAAGTTTCTGTAATCTAAAATCTGAATTTGCTGGTTTCAAGTTGTGACATATCAATGAATGTCAAATTTAAGAGAAGCTCTTTCAGTGAAATATTAAGGAATGGCACTTGCTGTTCCACAATGTGCTGATGTGTCAGCGAATGAGTCAGAGACTACAGCATGCTCCAACTCACTCTCAGTAGGCTGGTGTACACCTACCTTCATGGAGCATTTGTCTTTATTCAAAGGATTTAACTCTTATATGGTACGTGATTAGAAAGATGAACAAAGTTCAAAATTGCAGGAAGAAATGAATGCAGCATGCTGTGACAACCTAGTGTTCACCCAACCACAATCCCCCAGTCCCACCCATATGGATTTGGGGAAAAATGCATTCTTGGGGCATATAATTCTGGATTGCTCATTAACCATTACTAGTTAATGAGTATACAGTAATAATTCCTTATGTAAAAAAGTGTAAATACATTTCCTTGAATGCTAACCTTACTGGGTTAAAAAAAACACCCAACACTTTTATTCCAAGAAAGTGTGCCTAAGTTTTCATCTTTATGTGTATGGAAATAATATACTAATTGTCTTTTGTATTATAGCATGTGTACTTGTACTGAGATAGTGATTAGGTTTGCCCAAGTATATTACATTGGTATGAGGAAGTACTTGCATAATGAGGAGAAGAAGAGTTCAAGATATGAAAGCTTTCAGTATGACATTTTAAAAAACAGCATCCTGTTGAATTTCAGATTTTAAAGGGACATATAGAATAAGCCAGGTTAATAATTTATAAGAAAGTCAGGGTTCTCACAAATGGGATAGACAGCAAAACCTTTTCATTTCAAGATAGTCTGGCTGTCCCAAAATGAGGTTTTCAGGTGCTACCATGACTCAGTCATTCGTGAGTGCATGGGAATGACTGAGTGTGCTAGTTCCCACTTATTTACCTGATTCTGCTCTTCTAAACAACCCAAATGCCTGAACCCCAAACCTCTTGGTTGTTTAGGAGTTAACCCCAAAATTAACCCATGGTTTATTGTTAAACTCCTAAACAACTCAGAGTTTCTGGGTTCAAATGTAATGATAAAAGCCCAGGAATGGGTTGTTCCTTGGCTGTTTAGAAAAGTGGACACAACAAGCACACTGGAGGCAATGTGCTTGCTTGCTGCCACATGGCCACAACTAACTATGAGTTAAACAACCCATAGTTAGCTGCCATGTTTGAACTGGTTCTAAATTTGCCTAGACTTAGAAAAGTGAGAATCTAGTGGGAGGGACAAGAGACTCCAGAGAAGAGGGATAAAAAATGTGGCTGTGTCACATGTGTTCCCAGGACTGAAAAGGTAGCCCACCCTGGCCTAAAGGATACTAATTTATTAATTTGTACCATGCCTTTCTGCTAAAAATGATACTCAAGGCAGTTAACAATAAAATACAGATTAGAAACAGAATCTTAATTGAAATGTTTTGTAAAAGCAAATCAATTCAAACACAAACATGATAATCAAAGAAATAAACAACACCCAACCAGTAAAAAACAACAACCCTTCAACAACAAACCACCTTGCATGCCAGAGGCCTGTCTGAATAAAATGTATTTACCTGATGGTGGAAGGATAACTGAGAGGGGACCGACCCAGCTTCTTTCAGCAGGAAGTTCCAGGGCCTGGGACAAGCCCCTGAGAAGGCCCTCTCTCGTGTTCCCACCAAACTTACCTCTGATGTGGTGGGGATGACAGAAGGGCCTCCCCCCAAACATCTCAAGACCCAGGGATACTGGTAGAAGGATTGCTGGGTTTTGAAATATGTCAATAGTGATGTAGAAGTTGAGAATAAAAGGGTTGAAGTTACTGATAAACCTTTGCAAGATCAGGAAATTTACCTGCAATCAATGGTTCAAATTTGACATAACAGTGAGCACTGTCAAACCAGTAGAATAAGAAAACTCGGGACCCAAGTAATTTTGGGAATGAATCCAGGTCTGAACTGAAGGTATGGTGGGTTCGAGAAGAGGCCACAGACAAACAAACCAGTTTTGAGACACAGATGACATTCACAACTAGCCAAAAATACTTATGTAATGTCCCTCACTGTTTCCCGATGGGTCTGAAACACTTGTTTCACACTCAGTATTAAGGCTGGTTTGGCTCTGATTTTACCATAGCTCCACAACTGCCTGAGGCATTGGGTATATTCTGATTTTGCAACATGTGTTAGGTGTGTTGACGAATGGACTGCCTGTCTGTGGGTGTGCTTCTTCTAAGGTATTTTCTAGTGCTGTGCCGAATCCTGTCCCCTATTTTTGGGAACTTTTTCTCTCCCTGTGAAAGAGACATTTTTTTTGCCTCTTTTGCAGGAAGGGGGAGAATTTCAGAGAATTTTCTCCTCAGGGAGGGGGACAGGGCTTCCACATACCTTTTAAAAGTCTAGCTCATTGTTTAGCAAGTCTAACTCATTGTTAGCTCATTGTTAGACTCAAACAAGTCTAGCTCATTGTTTCTCTAGCTCATTCTTTCTATTTTTAATTTAAAAAAAAACAGCAACCCACCCCCAGCACTTGGAGGAACCCAACGGTTCTTCATGAATGCCTATTGGAGACCATGTGACCTCTCCCTCTCCAATAGGCATTCAGGAAGAACTCCTGGGATCCTTCAAGTGAACGTTTTTTAAATAAATAAATAGAAAGAAGACCCCTCAACACTTCCTACGTTAAAAAGGTATTAGAAACCTTGTCCCCCTCTCCAAGGAGAAAATTCTTCAAAATTTTCACCTCTCCCAGACTCTTTCACCAGAATTTTTGCCCACCCTCCCGTGAAATATTAAAAATGAAATAATCAAAATTTTGGGCACTGGTATTTTCCCTGATATTATTAAAGATATACTAGTAATAGGTTATAAAACGAAATCCCTGTTGCTGTGCTGTAGTCCCAAAGCTAGAGGCCTGTATGTGATGGTTCTGTGATTTTCTTCTACTTGATGACAGAACCTCTCTCTCTCTCTCTCTCTCTCTCTCTCTGAAGCTTTCCCTATATTGGCATTTTCATCCTGTGGAAAAAGTTGTGCTGCTGCTGCTAAAGACATGAGGGTCATGTCATAAAAATGCTTTAGTCCCTTTGAAATCAATGGAACATGTTAGGCATGATTAACTTCATCAGGATTGAAACCCTTATTACTGTATCCATCCAGTATCTATGAATAGAAAGTAGATTTTTTAAAATGGGGCATATTCCAATTCTATGGGTTTTTCCAACAGCATCTTCCAAACAATATTCTTGGTTACACTCGTTACAACCTGGTATGTAACAAGTATAAGCCTTGCTGACTTCAATGTCCATTGAGTGAATACATAGGATTGCAGCCTCCTTTGTCAAGCCAGGAGTGCAGAAAGTGTACAGACCCTTTTCTGTGAGGCATTAATATGTTCAAAGCTAGATCTACAGTACTGCTTTACAGCAGTATTGAAGCGTATTGGTAACTGTTGGGGCACAATCCACATTCCATATACTGCTTTCACACTGTTATTTCCTGCTTTTTATTCCATGTTCGTAATAATCTGACTACCAGGCAGAGTGATGCAACCACCTTAGCAGATGCTGGGGGAGGGGGCAGCAGGACCTTTACCATTCCCCCATAGCCCCTCAGTTCTTTCCCTATGTAAATTTGAATGCAACCCAATTTTTTTTTTAAAGAGCCTGTCCTACATCCCTTAAACTAGCCAAGTGCTCTCGGTTGTATGCAGCTGTACTGGTGTATAGCTGTTACCACAGTGGTCTTCACTGCTGAAGAGCCAAGCTACATTTTTAACTGAGCAATTGCTTGCCTTTTTGAAAGCTGAAATTGTTTTAGGGTAAGCATCAAACAAACATCAACTATGCATACTATCCTTTCCTGAATATTTTTTCCTGCTTTCAGTAACATGTACAGTATTTGGCTTCTGTGGATGGAAGGGCTCCACTCATGGAAAGTGCCTCCACCCAATTGTCATGATTTCCCCCCCCCTCGCACACACACACCCTCTCTACCTCAGCTCATCCCATTCAGAATGGTCCCCTGACCCTCTATACAGATTTTCAGGGCTTGGAGAGGCTGCTTTGGGGTGGAGGGGATGGAAAAGTCTACGTAAATCTGGATCCGACCCTAGAAAATTTTAAAAATGAACCCAGATAAAATGGTTATGCTGTAGCTTACTGCAATGAATGTTCCTAACTCCCAGTACCTGAAATATGAAAGGAATGCCAAGCCCAACAAATTTATTCTTTTATTTTTATGCAGCTGGTGTATTTTTTATTTGTCTTTTCTTTTTGGTACATAGTTAAAACATAACTAGGTTATCACTTTATAAAGATTATTCTTATAAAACTTGAAGAGCTTTATTACCAAGATGTGTTGGGATTCTTTCCAGACACATGGTCAGAAATTATCAGTATGGAATCATATTACAAAACTAATATTAAAGGCCAGACTTTGACCATTTTGAATTTGGTGTTAAACATATGGTTGGACATCCCAGATTTACTTATATGAGTCGGGTCAGAACTCCTGATGGTTGTATCTGATATAGATTGAACAAGAGAAGTAATTCAGGGACCTTTCCCTAGGGAAGGTCATGTAGCTAAGTTTGAAAACATCCATTACAGGATTTTGTTTCCTGTAATTATTCCTCTTCTGTGTCTTTGTTAAAAAAAATGGAATACCGTTAGAGGTTTGAGGATGAGTTATTCTATTTACCTCCACAATACATGAAATCAAGTTGTGTACTGGAACTTCACATGTGTTTACCATTAAAATATTTAGAGTTCTTTGTCGTTACAATGCAGATTATATTGTAAAGTGGTAAAGCCTATTTTAATAGTCTAGAAAGTTACATTTGCTGATTAGAGGGCTTGGAAAATTCTGGCTACATACATCACAACCCTACTGGGAAAGTGTCTTGCCTCGTGATTAAAAGAGGTTATTTTGTGTATAAATAGAAGGATAGAGATTCCAATAAAATTACACCAGGAATCAATTTGGCTTTGAGTAGCTATTAAGTCAAAAGAAATGATGAGAAATGGAATCCAATTATCATTTACACTGACGAAGCACTATTAGAACCAACAGAACTACTATAGTGTAATTGGTAACTTACGTGTCCCCTGGGCCTGCTAGCAAAACTTTAAAAATATTGTAGACTTTTGTCATATCCTAGAGACGTTAATAATGCGTGGACTAGGGACAGTGTACACACAGTTTTGTTTTGACTTCATGTTCACTGTGTCTGCTCCTGCAAAGTTCTTTCTCCTTCTAGTATGAAAAAGCAGATGGCTGATTTGATCTTGGGCACTGCTGCCACTAAAATAGGAGGACCAACATGTGTGCTGCAGTTTGTGAAATGCAAAGCAAAGTGCATATAAGCTGCATTGGAATCAATGGGATATAAGTACAGAACTGTGAATGGAAATTCCTTTGTTTTCAGTTGAACTGAAGAGAACATTTCTCTGCTTTGCACCTACTGTGTGGTAGTTGACTGGTGCAAATTGTCCATTCTTTTTTAAAAGGGGTTTGTATGGGTATCCCGAGGAAGCTCCCATTGAGATGAATGGAACTTGTGGAGCTGTAGCTGTTGGTGGATTGTCTGCATTACTGCTTCTGGTTGTTATAACGGTTGCAACAGATGTTTTCAGGATATCTTGCAAAGGCGAAAAAAGACACTAAAGGAAAAGTATATATTGCAAAAATGCTTGTCTATAATTGTCTAAAAGGTCACCAATCTCCGAAAGCATTAAGATTCCTAAAAAGTTATTAATACGTTTTCAAATTGTAGGATTTTGGAAATGTATAGCATTATTTAAAATATCTGCTGTTGTTGAGTTTTAAAATAATGTTGTCTATTTCTGTTGCATTGTTCTTTTCTTTGTCCATGGGTCATTTTCCATTTTGTCCTCCTCCCTTTCCAACTTTCTTTCATATCAGACCAATAGTTTCTTAAGTGGCAGACGAGTGAGGCAACAACGAACTTGAGAAAAGAATTCTTGTAGAAAATGTGAGCTTTTTCAGATTTGCATTGATTTCCATTTTAAATTCTTTCTGCAAAAGGGGTCGTTTTCAAATTAAATGCACTTCAGTAAAGCTCTAGACCAACTCATTGGAACGAGAAAAACGAAACCAGCCCTTTCTAGTCATTCTTTTTGTTTAAGTTTTTATTTATTCCATAGAAACACACACACACACACACTGTTTTGCATACAAAATAATGCATTGAAATATTAGCTTTTTTGTTTTGTTTTTTGGGTAGGACACAATATGAACAAACTAATATGTGTTAACTCAGATGCCACACCTTGCAACCCATATACGCTTGGGAGATCTCACAAGGATAAATAGGACTACTTAAGACTAAATGTGGATTGTGGCCAAAGAGGATACTGTTTGGACGACTAAGTGTTTTTAAGTAGACTTAATGGGTCTACTCTAAATTAAAAGATCTATGGATCCTAGCATAATACAGAGAGCTATTGTATGAGATACTTTTTAAATATCTATTTACTTCTGAGTGTTTAACATTCTCTTAAAGTTCAGGATCCTATTAAGAATAAGTAAAATAAGATTAACCAATTAGATATCCCCTAGTAGCAGAAACAAAGAAAAATGTTAAGAAGTACCAATTCTACAATGTTAAAGTGACATCTAATTAAATAACCTGGTGAAATGACATACTTATATTAGCTTCCTAAAAATTGGTGCACAAAAGTAACATTTGATTAAAAGTCTTCTGTCTTCTAGAATTGATTTAATTCACTCTTCCCCTCAGAGTCTGTAGAGTATCTTTGCGGGAAGGCGTTGGATGATCTCTGAAGAGTCAGGAATTTAATTAATGCTGCCTGTATATAAAGTATTTCAAACAGCTGCAGAAATAGCTGTTGGCATCTTAGTACCTATCTGCAAAGCATGGGTGTTTTCTGGTGTTAATAGATGAGAAGAATGTTGGGGCTGAAACTTGCATGTATATTTTAGTGACGCATTTCAGTCAAGTTAGGTTTGACAGACTTTTAAAATATCTGTTTACTTCTTAGGCATAGGGGAAAATAAATCTAGGTGATTAAAATGGTTTCCCCACATTAGCTTGAGCTAATATGCACCATTAGTATCCTGTAGAGGGGGGAAAGGAGAGCAAGGTGTAACTTTTAAGCACATACTGATTTGTTCTTATTACAGAACAAAAAGTCTATTTCTTTATCATGTTATCATTCAGTTAATAAAAATTAGCTACACTAACAGCAGCAACCTAAAAAAAAACAAAAACAAAAAAAACCTCACAGTCCCATGGATTTTCTTTCACAATGAACATGAATACTGTTCAGAAATACAAACAGTCAAAGGATAACTTTAGGTCTGAAAGAGAAATCTGGCAAGGGTAATTGAATAAGCCTGGATCCCCTGAATAAGTCATGGTGAGTGCAGTCAACATGTCATAATTAGGTTTACTGAGGGCCACTCCAACAATCTGCTTCCATTCTTCCTGCCTTATTGTCCACAGCTAGGCAAATAGCCAGGGGACAAAAGGAATCAAGTGCTGACAAAACATGAAAGAGGGAAAAGATTTAGCTCCTTTTATCAAAGAAACTGAGAAGGACTTTGTGTAAATAAAGTAAGTAACTGGCCATCCTGCATTTAAGCAATACCGTTTTCATTAGAATTAATTCTTGACATATTGGAAGGGTTCCAAGGGAAGGATTTCTTCTTCTGACAAGTTTAATTTGTAAATTAAAAACAGTCAGTTCAACATGAGCCTCCATCAACAAACCTTAACCAAAGCCATGCACGGCAAAGGCCTGAGCAGGTGAAAAAGAGAATGACTTTGAAAACAACAACAACAACAACAACACAAAAATGTCTTCTTCAGAATTATGCAAATGTGTATTACCACATGCCAAATGTTTTCCATTGAAGCATCTAGCAGTGTGTCTTTTTGGAAAAAGTTTGCTTGGTGACTATTTCTTTTTTCTTTTAAAGCCCATTAAGCTGACCTAACATGAGCTGTTCTGCATTTTGTTTGGTACCAAGGAAAAGAAGCATTAGGTTCAGGCTATGGATCTGTTGAAATACAAATGGAGGGGCTTGTATTGTACACAATCCTTTCTTTTTCTTTCTTTTTTTAAACAGTGGCGGTTCCAGCTACATTGGTTTGGATCCAAACTTAGTCATACCTAAAGCAGACCCACTGAAATCAATGGGACTTGAGTTACTTGTGATTAATTTAAGTTCTAGTCATTTCAATGGGTCTATTCTAAGTATGATTAAGTCTGGATTGAAACCAATGTGCACTGTTGTTTTCTCAAGGGCTACCGTTATTCCACCAAATCCCTCTGATGAGTATTCCCCCGCCCCCCAGGATTTTGGCAGGCAATTTGCTCATCGTAGCTCTGTTAGTATGGTTTGTTAATTACATGTAGGATATTTGTTTAGATGTGGGATCAATACTTTCCATTAATACTGATAGAGAGGTGAAGGAAAGGAAATGAATCTCTTGTTATAGTCTGCCTGCAATCCAGTCTGCTCCCTCTGGTAGAGGGGGTCCTATGGGGTGAGTTAATGCCACAAAGTGCATTACGTTAGAGCAGGCTTTTCCAAGGTTGCACAAATGCTTTCTTAATGACTTAAGCGTGACCAGTTTCCAAATGCATCTTCTGATTTTCTATACCAAAGATTGTGGTGTGCGATATCGAGGGTAAGTACAGCACGCCAAATAACCATATTCAACATTTTTAAGTTGTGCAGAAATCCTTGTGCCCTAAAGTAAGGAAACTGGTACCAGTTTCAAAATGTATTTCTCACTTACTTGATGAAATCAAGCAAATCTCTTAGCTAGTTTGGAGTAGTCTGAAGTAGTCTGTAGAAGTAGTTAAAAAGACAGATTGGTTCACCAAGGGGGCAGGTAAGCATGCTTGCTCTTCTCTCTAGTTTCACTCTTTGTGGGATAGACTACCTTTTACTGAAATAAGAGCCAAAAAGAGAGGTCCATATCTAGTGATTGCATCTTTTTTCATTTTTAGTCTAGAATAGTGCACCAATCTGGATCAGGCACACAGCAAGGGGTAGTGTTTAAAGCCTCCCCCACCCCTAGGGGTCCTGATCTGGATCAGTCCCCTTGTGCCTACTCTTGAGTAAATATATATTAAAAATGCAGTTCTTAGATGTCTGTTTTGGCATGTCATGTGAATGGGTTTTGCATATATCTGTTGAACTGAAGTTGCCTGCCCTACCCTTCGCCACCCAAACCTTCAACTTTAAAGAGGTGTTGTTGTTACATAACAGCTTGAGGAACAAAAAGGGCAGTCTCAGTGATCTTTAAAATGAATTTGACAATTAGTGATCTGCTGAAGGAATGCTTAGTACACAGCTAGGCACTTTTGAGACATCATTGGATCCTTACAAAAGTAGGTGGAGCTAGTACCCATATATTAACTGTGTCTGCCATAACACTTAAAGTGAGAGTTGGTGTGGTCAAGGGTCGTCCATTCCTGAAACTGCTTTCCAGGAGCTGACACGTGGTTCTCTAGTGCTTGAGAGAAAGGAACACCCCTGTGCATACCCATGGCATTTCATGGAACTCCCCATGTTCATTCCACTCCCCTTTTGAACGTAAAAAGGCTACTAAAAAAAAGAAGTTTCATTCTACAGAATGAATGAAACACAGGACATGTCTACACTATGGTTGGGAAGGGGAGGATCTCGCAATATGCTGATCGTGAGATCCTCCCTCTGGGTTCACACACAGTGTGCGATGTTCAGGGAGGAAGGAGGACATCGCACGTGCCAATTTTTTTTAAAAAAGACAGGACCTGTACCACACCTGCGCTCCAGTACAAAAGTAGATTGTTGGTGTTTTTTTTTTTTTTTAAAAAAAAAACTGCTCCCCCCTCCCCCGATGGCCCTGGACTCTCCCAAGCCTGCCTCCTTCCCTCCAATGACCCCCGCTATTCGCAGGGAAGAAGCCAGGATGGGAGGCCACACCATCAGGATCATCCTGGGACTGCGGGAAAAACTGAGAAAAAGGGTATGGCAATATCCCGGGGAAATGGAGGGATCATCCCTCCCTGCTCCTGGGATCCCCTGTGCATCATCTGGACACACAGGGATGATCCCGGGACAATCCCCAGGAAATTGCCTGGTGTAGACATCCCCACGACCGCTTTGCAGTATGCAAATATAAGATGAATCAGTTTAAAGTTTTGTTGCCATAAGACAGGGATAAGTTAATGGTTATGAAAGAACTGGATCTTTTTATAGCTTTACCCTACATATTATGATCCCTCAATATATAAAGAACAATCAGTTCCCAGTTTGCATGAAAAATATTGTGTCCAAAATTACGGTTTGAAGATGTTGAGCTAATATAAAACTACATACAACTGCCTGACCTCAAGGTCTGTTCAGCAGGAACATAGATACGTTTAGGAGATATTGTACATGCCTTTCAATCTAGGAGTTTTTGTTTGTTTGTTTTTCAAGTGGAGGCTTTTATTTACTCTCCATGCTGTTAGAAAATCTGTGCTTTTTAATGAGGAATTTCTTATTAAGCATATAAGTTCTGGAGCATTCAGAAAATAAATGATCACTCTAGGACAGTTATGGATATGAAGCCAATAGCCAGAGCTGCAAATGAGTAATAAAAATGAAGCCATGGGCACCTAGATTCTGCTATCTGATAAACAGAAAGCATGAAAGGTAAGTATGAGTCGTATGATGTCTCGTGTTTCAAGTGGATATGCTTTGCACAATTTAACCAGGATTTTTTGAAGCAAAAATTAACTTAGTGAGCAATCCTATCCTACCTGGGAGAGTAGGTGAGGGGCCATAGGATGCGACAGAAGTGGCAGAAATGGAGGCCTCCTGACAAGTCACCACATCCTTCACTGGAGGTCCCCTGGTGCAGTGGTAGAAAGGTCTCCCACCATTGCTGTCCCTGACATTAGTACTTTGCTGGTGGTGGCAGGGGGTACCATGAGCATGTCAGGGGAGGCCTTCCTAGGCTCCCTCATTCCCCTGACATGCTCCCAAACAGGAGTGGCCAGTTACACATTGCCAAAAAAGGAAATGCATCACTAAAAAAAGATACCAAAAGAAAACACCCATTTGCATCACATTTGCATATGCAAATTTACATGTAGAGGTGCAAATCTAGAAATTACAATTATAATTTAAACAAAAATACAAGACATCACATCATAGTGGAGAAGACTGACTAGGTGACCTGTGTCCCCCCTCAGTTTGCTGTCCAGGTGCTAGGTGTTGATAAGTAACTTCAAGGCCCCTGTTCTCCACTACTCCAAATCAGACTTTGACTGGACAGCCTATCAAATAGAGGACACCTTCAAATGGAGGACTGTTCTCTGCTAGCTCTCCAAAACAGAGGGCTGTCCTCCGCAAAGAAGGCCTCTTTACTCCAAACAGGCCCTGAAACTGTGCCAGCCCTATAACTGGCATATTTCAATCCAACTGGGGATAGCAGGAGAGAAGGCTATTGTCTCACCATTCTGTGATGGAGCAACCATTACTGCCTAAAACCTGCCAGCTCACTGCTGGTGGGGCTTTGGCTCTGGTGGTTGCTCCACAACAGTACCTGCCCTCTTCCTGAGATACAATAAGATTTCTTTGCCATATCTCAATTGTTTTTGTACTGAAGGTTCACCGCAACCCTCCTGCTCCGCATATTAGAAAGAAATTGCACTGTGTTCAACTGAGCAATTTCTCAAGCATGCATGAGGCTGCAACCCGTGTGTGTGTGTGTGTGTGTGTGTGTGTGTGTGTTTAATAAGTGAATTAATATTTAGCTTGCTTGCTAGAGGCAGCATTGGGATAGGTAGTGATGCTTAGATATGCTGAGATAGGTATATTTAGAGGCCTGCTCTCTGGGCCACCAGCAAGAGCTATTAAGCTGCTGGGTACTACAGACAGGGCATTTTCAGTGATTTCCCCAGTCCTTTGGAACTCCCTCCGCCCCTGAAGACACATTTATTCCACTCGGCGTTTGGTGCTTAAAAATAATTTGCTGCCGCTGCTGCTGTATATATTTCATTGTGATTTCTATGTTCCTGCTTTTCTAATATTGTAAGGTGTCTTGTGAGGACAGTGGGTCAAAAATCTTTTAAATAAATATATAAATGGTATTCAAAAGGTATACACAAGTTTAGTCTGTGTCTCTCTGTTGTGTCTGCATTTATTCATATGTGGTGCAAAACCAGCCTGCAGACTTGCTTGAAGACTAAGAGCAAGGAGGAAGCACCATCTGGGCCAGATTCGCTGTGTGCACATTTATTAAACAATAAATGTGTTTAATACTTACCTACTTAACCTGCAAAGCAAGGTTTAAACAATATTTGCCTACTTACCCTGCAAAACAAGGCTGGGAGGTGTTTTGTGTTTTATTTCAAAATGAGCACGTCGGGAAGGGATAGCAAAACCTGTCTTACCTTGCCATATTTGGCTCGTTTAAGTTGTTTTGTCCCAACCCAATTCTAATACTGGAAATGAGCCCACGTGGGGTGTGTGTGTGTGTGTGTGTGTGTGTGTGTGTGTGTGTGTGTGTGAGAGAGAGAGAGAGAGAGAGAGAGAGAGAGAGAGAGAGAGAGAGGAATGGCTCACAGCAGCTGATCATAGCAAAGTCAAATGAGGGAGAAAGGCAGAAAGCAAGCACCATTGGATAAAGAAGCTCTGTTTTAGATGTAAGGGCCCCCATGTGGTGATAAAATTGTCTAATCATGTGTGTTGCTCAACTACATGAAAAGCATGCATGTACGTTTTGATACAAAATGTAGACTCCTTCAACCCGTGCTTTTTAGGCAACCAGGTAAGCATGTGATTAATAAACAATAAACATGCATTCACCTAGTTTGATCCTGAGTCACACTGCCTCTATTTTTGAATTCATGGATGCATACGACTTACACATCTTTCCACAAGTGTGCTGTTCGCACATTTCTCTGTGTTATCCCAAAAACACAGCCGGAAATGGGAAAGGAAGCAAGATCCATTTGCAGTTCCTTATTTCAGCGTTACCTTGCAACACGTGAAATCACCCACAGTCTGAGGGTAAATTCAACGTCTCTATGTTCTTCATGCAAGTTTTCCTTGGAAGCACAACAAGCAGAAGTGATGCATGCCAACATCTGAAGCTACCTGTAAAAAGCAGGCACCATGGGAGAAATAAGATCGGCTTTAGATGTCAGGGCCCCCATGTGGTGACAAAATTGCTTTATGATGTGTGTTGCTCAATTGCATGAAACACCTACGTGTCAATGAGGAAAAGCCTCTAGCGCTACTAGTGGTGTGCATTGTTTGGACAATCCATGAGGTAAGTTCTTTCTTAATGTCATTGTGCCCTCATGGATCATTGTAAACAGGAAAGAAATTGTCTGTAATTTCCACATGGGGCTTGACATCTAACTTAGCCCTAAGCCCCACAGGAGTCGAGAGTGAATGTGCAAAGTGCTTTATCTTTATGTGCAGAACAATTGATCATTTTGCTCATTTTACAGATGGGGGAAACTATGGCTGAGAGATCTACTGATGTGGCCATTTAATGGATGAAAGGAAAGTTGTCAGTTTTATGAAACTGATCCATCTAAATTGATTTGCATTCCACTTTTACTTTGCACCAACCACATGTACATATTTGGCTTGATCACAACATAGGGGCAAACAGAAAATAGTTTCTTACATACACCATCAATGCTTTAAATATTTTATGCTGCTTCATTATATAAGTTGCTGCATATGGTTTTCACCAGAGCAAAAATTACGGATAGACTCTGTACACAGCGATCTGCCGTAAACTGTAATTCTTTCAGCACCAGTTTGAAACTGTTCTGTTCCTGCAGGTATTTTAAGTTGGGTTGTTTGTCTTACCTCTCAGTTCTTTTAATGATTTATTTTATTGGTTTTTTAATTGTATTTTGTGTTTATATGGCTATTTATAGTTATATTTATTGTTCACTGCCATGGTATTCATAAGGCTAAAGAGGGATTTATAAATTAATTTAATAAATGAAATATTTTCTAAATTAGGTGAGCAAAATTTTATACAAAAAGAGAGTAAGGTACACTATCAAATCAAACACACACACACAAGAACCCTGCTGGGTCAGACCAAATGCTTCTGTAGGCCAGTATTCTGTTCCACAGTGGCTAACTAGATGCCGGTGGGAAGCCCATAGCAGGAAATAAATGTTCCCTGCAACTGATATTGAAAGGCACACTGCCTCTGATACTGGAGGTACTATTTAGCTAGGGATGTCATAGAAGTCTGCATTGGAATAATGTGAGTTAAGGTTTTCTATCAATCTGACTCAGAGATTCTGCAGCGGACTGGCTTTTCCATGAGATGTGTAGATTCCACAACTTTTTTTTTTTACTTTCTGTTATTTTTACACAACTTCAATCATAGAACAATATGTAAAATAAAACACCAGATGAAAATACACATTTCCCCATAGCCTAAAGCATGAAAATGCACAATTTGGACAGATTTGCATATTTGGGGTGATTGCATATTTTGGGGGGATTTGTGCATTTTCACAAGTGTAATTTGGATAAATGCAAATTTGCACAAATTTGGGAAATTGAAAAACACACACCTGTCAATGAGCATACAACAGAATGAGGGGAACCTGTCAACCTGGGAAATGCAGACACAATGGATTTCACAAAATCCATACATTCTTATATTTTGCCATCATTATTAGTAGTCATCAATTGCCTTTTCTCTCAGAGGCCAGAACTACACTTTGTGTCAAATAATTATGAATGTAGAATTAAAAGCAGGAAATAACAGCATGAAAGTGGTATATGGAATGTGGATTGTGCCCCAATAGTTATCAGTGCACTTCAATACCACTATAGAGCAGTAGTGTAGATCTAGCCCTACACACACCGATTCTCAGCTTCCACTTCTTGGTCTAACAAGGTTTCTGGTGCAGCTCTCTCCGCTGTCCTCTAGGACACATGTGGACATTCTGGAAGCTCAGTTTGAGTTTGTATAGCCTTGGGTATTTGTGGAAGAAAAGCAATGCACCCCTCTGCATGCACAGTTGCAGGGCTATGTTTTTCCATTTCGAGAATAGAATCATAGAATAGCAGAGTTGGAAGGGGCATACAAGGCCATCAAGTCCATCCCACTCTTCCTTCAAGGAGATCATGGCAGAACATATATGCAGCAATTTTCAGCTCTAATAACTGAGTGGGGCTTTGAAAGGACAGGGTATTTCCCATCATGGGCTACTTGGTCCTTTTGGCTGTAGATGCCAGTGATGTCCAGTGCAAAGCACATGTTCTGTCTTTGAGCTAGGCTCTTCTCACCTCTCCTACTGCTACTGCATGGTTCCTATGCTCATAGGCCAGAGAAACTCTATGGTATCAGGATTAACCTTACGACTGGATACTAAGTTTTGTTGTACCACTATGCCACTATGAAATGTCATATTCAGGATATTACAAGCTAAGTGTATTGGTGTTGCAGGGCAGAAACTGCTAGTGCAAATGGTTAGGAGTGGGGTGATACTGTCTACCTTCAAATTATTACAATTCACTGTTGTTGACAGTTATGTTGCTGCATAAGTGACCATGCACATGGGTAGTGCTATGCCAGAGAACCGCCCAGAGAGCTTCGGCTATTGGGCAGTATAAAAATGTAATAAATAAATAAAATAAATAAATAAAATGCCATTTCCTGTATTTCTATTGTTCAGTTCCACCCACAAGCAAAGGGGAGGTATCAGGCTTGGGGGAACCTGAAGGTTTGCAGAAATGATGATGATGATGATGATGATAATAATAATACACCACTGGCCATGGAAGTCAAAGAATTGTGGCAACAGGAAAAAGTCACAATGATTCCATTAGTCACATCAGTCACTGGCATCACATCAAAAAACTATACAGAAACCTTTCAGAAACTGGGCCTACCAAAATACATCCACACCAACATCCAGAAAGCAGTCATACTTAAAACATGCTCAATTGTCAGGAAATTCCTGAATCTGTAAAAGACAGTATGACTTGGTAATGTCCGTCATGTCCATTTAGAAAAACCACCATGAGTGAGAAAATAATAATAATAATAATAATAATGATGTAGTAACAACAGATCCATGTAGAAAATGTCATCAGTTCCAAGAAACAATAGACCATGTAACAGGAGGATGTAAAATTCTGGCAGGAATGGACTATACAGACAGACACAATACAGCTGCAAAAATAATTCAACAACTGGCCATCAAATCCAACCTCATCAAACAACCTACACCATACTATACATATTCATCCAAAACTATCTTGGAAAATGCAGATAATAAAATATAGTGGGACAGAACAATTCACATGGACAAGACAATACCTTGCAACCAGCCAGACATAACAGTTATAGACAAAAAAAGAGAGAGAAAAACGCACTTACTTCATTGACATAGCAATACCTAATGACAAAAATGTTATAGAAAAGGAAGAGCAAAAGAGAGAAAGATATACACCATTGGTTATGGAAGTTAAAGAACTATGGCCACAAGAAAAAGTAACAATTATTTAGTCACATCATCACCAGCATCATATCAAATATTTTTCCAGAAAAACTTCAGAAATCCAGCCTACCAAAATATATCCACGCCAACATCCAGAAAGCAGTCATACTTAAAACATGCTCAATAGTCAGGAAATTCCTGAATCAGTAAAAGACAGCATGGCTTGGAAAAGCCCATCATGTCCATCTAGAAAAATTGCCATGAGTAAAGAAAATACAATAATAATAATAATAATAATAATAATAACAACAACAACAACAACAACAACAACTTTAAGAAAAAGCCTAAATGGGAGGGACACTCCAAAATAGTCCAATTTGAGCTGCAATTTTATTTACAACATTTATGTACTGCTCCACATCTAGACAGATTCCAATAATGACCGAGAATGGTCAGTGCACCCATGGAATGCTAACTGATGGAGGAGAGGGAGTTGAATGGCATGACTGGATGCTTGAATTACATTCATTGTATTGAATGTAATAAAAAGTAATCAAAGATACTTGTTAGTAAGCATGATGCCCAGTTGTGATCCATCCGTGAAACAGTAGCAGCCTACGGAGCAGAAATCTTTTAAGGCTGTTCAAAGAAGGGCCATCCATTTCACTTATGGTGTGGTCCAATCAGTATACAATAGGTTTTCCATGCAAAGTTGTGTGCATAAGGACCAGAAAATAATGCTGAAGATTCTTGGCCAGGTTGAAAAGTTCTGTTCATCTCCATAAATATTAAGGGGAGAATGTCTGGATAAAAGTTTGCAGGAAGAAGTCGTTAAATGTATTAGGAAAGTGCTATCCTTTAGTATGCATTTCTTGCTCTCAAATGTATATGCACAAGCATGCGTATTTTCTACACAGCTTGAAAAGTAATGGACTTGCCTTTCTTTTCTTTTTTCTTTTATTGTTAGTGGATTTATTGGTCCTGGAATTGCAAAGAAGTATATAGTTCTCATTTTACTGGCAACACATCCTCACTTCTGATATTCTATCCATTCTGTACATCTCAACACATAATAATGACTAGCGTATAGGAGCCAGATGCGATGGTGGTTTCTAGAAGTGCATCAGCAAAGAGGTACAAATGCTTATCTTTCATTTACAGTCCAATCCCATGCATGGGATTCCAGGCTTTAGGAGTAAGTGCTGCTCTATCACAGAGGCATTTGATCTCAGTAAAGATCGATAGCACAAGCTGCAGGTATTCTTTTAAACCTATTTCACGATGCCTAGAGCCTAAGGGTGCTTCCAGATGGAAGACTAGTAGTGCTAACAATCAAAAGCATTAATGCAGCTCTTCTGTATTTTTTTTAATGCAGTAGACTTTTTTTTTTGTCAGAAAAAAAAAGACAGGAGAAGTGGTGAGAAAACAAATGAAACTGTCATAATCTGGGGGAAAAACCAATTATGTAAATAAGGCAGTGCAATTGCAAAATAAAAGCTTCATCTGGAAGCACCCCTTGATTTTTAACAAAAAAATGTATTGTTGCTATTAACTTTCGGTGCAATTCTATCTATAATTCTTTAGCAGTAAATCCCTTATAAATCAATTTGTTTAGGACTGGGGTATTTATTTCTGAGTAAATATGCCAGTTGCAGTCCTAAACTCTCTTTCCTGGGAATAAGGCCCATTTACTTCCCAGTAAGCATAGGATTGTACTGTTTCAGGTTTTGCCTATCACTATTAGTTTTGTGTATTAAGACAGTGCAATTTAAAATACACACTCACCCACCACCACCACCAATACAGTTGTACAAGAGGGAAAAAAATTAAGTTAATGAAAGTACTGAAACAAAGGTGGAATTGATAATACTGCACTAGAACATTTTGTATCTTTGCTTTATAGTCTATGAATTTTAAAAACACACACCATATTATTTCATGGGTCGGGGGAAGGGAAGGGGGAAATGAAGTCTAACTATTAAAACCTATGTTTTAGTATTTTAAATACAAAATTGCTAGTCTGAACAGAAGTTTATAAACAAATGAAAAACATATCCTACTAGCTGCATGGGTACTTGCAAAGGCATTCTTCCACATTCACTAAGGCTGTTCAAATATTTTATAATTAATTATGAAAAGTTCTACAGTATGAATATATTGATCCAAGCATGAAAAAGCACAGAAATGTAGGCACAGTAATTTCTGGCTTTAGTACAGACGTTGGTGTGAACAGGTCTCTTTCTCAGCAAAATAAGAATTTACTTTGGCTTAAGTTTTCAAGACAAAAAGGCAGACGTTAAGATGGATCTGAATATTTTGATGTATGTCCCTATATAGGACACGAGCAATGGACGAGCCCCCTTAGAGGTTTCAGACATTCTTCTTATGGCTGGTGTTTATCCAATTTCTCAAAATCAAAATGGAATTGTTCCCCATTGCTTAAACTTCAAAATGGCCCGCTGAGCTCTGTGGGACCTGCAGTGTACCCACAGAGCTCCTCTATGTAGATGTTCCTGTTCTCGTCAGTGGAGAGGAGAGTGGAGAGGCTTTCAGAGTGTTTGTTGGAAGGAGAGGAAAACCCATAGACTTGGATTATGCTGTAGGCACACCTATGGATCACAGCAATTGTGCGGTATTAACTTCCACTGAAAATCAATGCAATCTGCTTCAAGTAGTAGTGAAGTTGATTTCCCTCCTTTAGTATTACAATCAGAGCATTGAACTTGATCTAAATTGGAACCTAATGTACAGTTTACTAGCTCACTAGCCATCCGTTATAGCAGCGTTCCTCAACCTGGTTTCCTCCAGATGTATTGGACTACAGACTACAAATCCAACTAGTTGCCCCTGGGAGGCCTGCAAGGAGGGCATGACAGCAGTAACTCTCACCAATTGCTGTTCCTGAGCAACTGGCATTCAGAGGCATGCTAGTGCCTCAGCTATTGCAACTAGTTGCCGTTGACAGACTTCATGAACTTTGTCTAATCTCCTTTTAAACCCATCTAAGCGAGTGGCCATTGCCACGTCTTGTGGCATTGAATTCCATTAGATTAACGATGCACTGTGCAAAGCAGTCCTTCCTTTTGTCTGCCCCGAATCTCCTGCCAATCAGAATCATCAGATGTCTCTGAGTTCTAGCATTCTGACAAAACGGGAGACAAACATCTCTCTACCCACTTCCTTCACACCAGGCACTGTTTTATAAACCTCTCTCATGTTCTCCCTTACAGGGTATTCTTAGGCGTGTTATTCAGACGTCCCACTGTGTATAATGGAGCTTATTCCCAGGGAAGTGTGCATGGGCTTGCAGGCTTACTTGCCCGTTTTTTTCTAAACTAAAAGCCCCAAACATGATAGTTTTCCTTCTTATGGAAAGTACAACAGGCCTCTCACTCTTTTGGTTGCCCCCTTCCCTTTTCCAGCTCTAGATTATGAGCTGGGTCCAATGCTAGTCCTACTTAAGAGTAGACCCATTGAAACTGAGGGGACTTAAATTAGTCATGACACACACACCAAAGAGCAGCAGTGATTTATTAACATCAGCATGACTGCACTTCTGTTCCTAGTTACCTAGGCGTAAAGCTCCATGGTTCTCAGTGGTGCTTACTTCTAGCAGCCTAGATTAAATTTTTTAAACACACCGAGTTTTGGCAAAAGACCTTCAGGCAGCTGAAATGCGACCTTTAGGGTAGTATCCAATTGTGCCCATGCACTTGTGGGAATGACCACTTGTATAGTGAATCTTTCGTGCTGCTAAAAGTAACATGAAACAAGTGGAAATGCTTGTTTCCAGAATGGAGCAGGCCAGTGGAGCTCCTCTGACCTGTCCCAATCTGGGAAGCAGCATTTCCCCTAGTTTTGGGGATTGTTTTTAGCAGCATGAAAGACCCATTGCACAAACAGTTGCCCCTGTAAATGCAACAGAACCAATGAAAGAAGAGCACCCCCACTGGATTCTACCCTTAACTTTTAATTATAAATACAGACAATCTTGCTTAGAAGTGTTACCATTGAAACTGCTAGAGTGAAGTAGGAACCTCATCAAAGAAAAGGAAAGAAGTATCCAGCCTCAGTTTAATTATTTTTATCATGCTCTGACTATCTGTTTGCTAATGCGTCACAATCAAAAGTAAAACTTGAAAGCCTAATTATCACCTCATTCACTTGTTAGAGCAAAGAGAGCCTGTCAATTACTCTGGCACTCCAGCAGATGATGTAATTGCTCCTGGTCTGAAAAAAATTCCAGAGTCCTGCTTCCTTGCCTTACTCTGCCACTACACCACTGGTGATTTTAAGTGTACACACTTGGGAGTACGTTTCGCTAAAATCAATGGGGCAAATGTGTTTAGAATCAAGGTGCCTGTCATTTGTGATAGGAGATGTCACACCGGAGAAGTCAGATTTTCTTCTTAGTGCTTCTAACATTACTGACAGGAAACCTGATCTCCCACTTCATTGAACTCAAGTATTTGAAAGGAATATAACTAAGGCTGAAGTCCTGTGTACAACATATGTAGTACAAGAGTCCTATTGAATTCAGTGTGGTTTAACTTCCAAGTAAATATGAAGAACCCCTCTCCCCATTACTAGATTTAAGTTGTTTGTGCTTTGGAATAACAAAAATATAAATGTAATAAAGATATAGCATGTGTTCCTTCCTTTTTATGAAACAAACAAAAAGGACCAAACATGATTAAACAGAGCATTGCATCGCAGTCAGAGCAACTCTTAACATTTTGCACAAAATATATAGTTACCCCTGAAAGCCACAGATTTGAACAGAAGCGAATACTCCCTGTCCGTAGTTTTTCAAGAGCACTCTTAAGCTAGTTACAAAGAAACTATCAAAACTTCGCCTTTTTAACACAAATCCTAATTGCTCTTTGTTTCCTTCAGATATTGCCTTCACGCTTAACGTATGCACGAGTGTACGTTTATTTGATGATAAAATTGTGTTTGTGTGTGTGTGTGTGTGTGTGTGTGGTATTCTCTCACATTTTGTGAACTTTAAGAAAAATCAATTTTTTAAAAAAGCACGTTCCCACTTGTACGAGGGCGCCGTATCAAGCGCCACATGGCAAAGCCGTGGACCGAACACGGAAAGTTCCAGCCGTATCAGAGAATTTCTGAGACGGCGATGAACAAAAGAGGGACACGGCTCTTCGAGTCTATAAACAAACAGGGACAAGAGAATGGGAGCAGAGAACAGCAACCCTCAGAAGCTCTTGATGGAATTTCGTGGTGTTTTTTTTTAAAAAGTCTCCTTTGCAAAGGGCTTATGGATTCGCCCCTTGAAGCCACTGTTGTTGAAACTTTTAACACATCCCACCATCTTAACTTATTTTCTCTGGTCGGGGATGTTTGTGTTTTCTCCCCCTCTCTTTTAATTTGTTTACTCTTGTTTGTTTGAACTAATCACCACTTAAGCAAGAGCCTTTTCGCCTGGCCCTGCCTCCTTCTTCCCCGAAGCCGGTTCGCCGTGGTGACCGCTCAGGCATAAAAACGTGCTTATCTGCAAATGAATGGCAACTCTTTGCTTCATTAAAGCCTCTTTCTCTTTTGGCACTCGCATTGTGACCCTTTGATATTAATTCAAAGGGCAATTAAAGAATGCGGCCCATCTTTGAAGTCGGGCATTCAGGGCAACGAAGGGGATGAACCTGGGACTCTGATGGACTGTGCACATTCAACAGGCCTTTTCAAGGCAGTTTGAAGTGACTCAAAGAAAATGGGCAGGAGAAGGTCAAAGAGAAAAAAGGGGCTAAAGAAACAGTCTGTATTTGTTCGGAGTATTAGCCAAGCAAACTGCAAATAGCAACAAAATGAAACAGTTAATAGAGCAGCCAGACAGAGGCATGTCAATCACTTAACTTGAAAAGCATTGGACTAACCAAGGCTTCAGTCCACTGTGTTACCTAATTATCTTGGGAAAGCCACTAGCTGGAAGTAATAGCATTGTATTTCTTTCTGCTTAGTGCTCCGAAAAGGTGATAAATACTCGCGTCTTCATAATTATGCAACATATATACATAAAGGGTAGTGTACGGCTATATTGTCCGCGAGTTTGGAGGGGGTGGGGAAGTAAATCTGATTCCCCAAACAAAGCCAACAAACCAACTGAAAAACAAATAATCCCAAGCTCTGCACAGGGGCATTAGCATGGTTGAAATTCTTGCCGCTCCCCCACCCCCACCACACTAGCCAGCATGGCTTCCAATGGAACAAGCCTTAAAGAAAAGCACATTTGCAAAAACCAAAGACATTTTTAAGGAATACAGTTTGAGAACTGCATACAAAGGGAACTCTTCGACTTTAACTCATAAGAAACAAAGAGTTGGGGAGTTTATGCCATCCTTTAGATAACAACTCCAGGAGAGCCAAGTTATTGGCTCACGTATGGTCTAAGCCTCTCTTAATTATAAGATCACCACAAGGTCCTAAAATTCCATTCTCGACTTCCATTGGTTTCGCAGATTAAATCTGAGCCACTGGGCCTTGAAATGCAATATGCATTAAGAAATGCTAGGCCATACATGAGACTCTCTTGTAATGCAAGAGATCAAGGACATCTAGTGAAATTGATCGGTAGGGCAGTCAGGACAGACAAAAGGAAGTACTTTTTTTGCACAGTGCATAATTAATTAATTTGTGGAACTCACTGCCACAAGTGAGATGTAGCAACAGGATTTCTCTGAGTACCACTAAGGATGTATGAAAAATTGGTTTCAGTTTGTTTTGGACTGGAATTTACCCAATTCAACCCTCCCATAAGTAGTTGTGCTCGAATGCAATCCACTGTGGAACCCCCACATTTCCAAGCTAGCTATGTGATTTGCAGAACCTAAAAACCAAACCTGACCCCCCCCAATGCATCCAAAAATGTATATTTGAAAAATGCACATTAAAAAAAGCACACAAACACACTTTATTCAATGGGAGAAAAATGTGTACATTTTGAAAATGAGCACAACTGATGTGCACATTTCGAAAGATACACATGAAAATATGCACAATATTTTGGGCAAAAAGAGGAGGGAAAGCCCATAATCTGGTATAGACATGAGAACTTCAAGGTGGAATTAGGAAAACCTTGATGAGCTCAGTTTTTGCTGACTATTTGCCCTCATGCCTTATGTTTTTTTGAGACAGTTCTTATCAGAATTCCAAGATTGGGTGGAGAGACTGCTCATGATCTCTCTCAGCCTTTCATAAATTTGGCAGCAACATGAGCCAAGATCTTTCAGTGGCGGCCCTCGCAATATCAAATCAGTTACCAATCACCTGCCACGGCCACATGTTGATGTAAAAAGAAAAGTAATCAATTACCTGGTAATACTTGCTGAGTTCTGACATTCTGTTTTAGAGATTTACAGTTGTGATTTTCAGTATGTGCTATATAGCTTTAAATACTTCCTTCTTAGCATTTAATTAGGAGACTCTGGAAGATCAGGTGGGATAGATATGATTAAAACACATTATTCATGTAGAATATTAGGCAGAATGTTTCCAAATGATGAATATACAATCATGTACTTTATTTAAAAAAAGAGCACCATTAGTTACTGGATTTTTAAATACCGTTTTGATTAGAGTGAAGTCAAAACCATTGAAACGTGCTATTAACATATCAGCCATGGGCTTCAGTGTGATAACCTTACTTGATAAATGTTAGTGGATGGTTTTGTGGGGAAGTTAACCCACAGCTGTTTAAAAGACAGGCTTGCAAGAAACACAGCAACAGAACACAAGTGTACTCTATCATAATTTATGTAGGCTAATAAATGTCAACATCCCTTTTACACAGCCATTGGAATATCAAGAAAGGAATTCCTATATTCATGAGACATACAGGACAATTTCAAAGTTAGCTACAAGATCATTGTACTGTAATAGTTCATGAACACTTCACTGTCTAGGAATTCCAGCTGGGCTAATTATATAAAAATACTGTCCCTTCCTCCTTCTCTTCCTTTTTCTTTTGCCTTTTTAAGGATGTATTTCGCCAGTGCTCTGCAAGGGCCTGATCCAGACATGTTCAATTCAAAGGGCACATTTGCATTTGCAACAATACCTGCTCTGTCGAAGGAAGCAGTACCCTAGTATCATCATGCAATTTTTGTGTGCATGTTTTTGTCTGTGCTGTTTGAATAGTCCCTGTGGTCTTCTATGTGAAGGTCTGCTAGAACCCAGATTTTAAAAGTCGCTTCCCATGCTAGGGTCCCAATCTGTATCAGGCCCCTTTCATTTACTCTAGAGTATTAAAATAATCTATCGCTGCTAGATATGGATTTAAAATAATTTCTGTTTGGTGACTGCTCTACAAGAAATTAACCGTCAGTGGTTCACTACTATACCACATACTGTTCATTTATTGCTCCAGGGGGATTGAAAAGGCTTTAGAAAAGATTCTGGTGGATTATCATGCCCTATGTTCTGGCATGAAATTATAAAGAATTGCATTGAATGCTTATTCATAAATGTGTGAATTCAGGGAGTGGCACTATATGGTTTTGATGAACATTACCAAAACCATGACATTGCCATTGAAAATAGCAGCCTCATATCTTGGAACATGTAGTAATGAAACATGTGGAATGATGTCATCATGATGCACATTTCTTTACCCAATAATGTGGAGCTGGGGCAGGAAAACACACAATGACCTAGTTCAGATGATTAAATAACCATGGTTAAGAAAAATTGCCCATGGTTTGCTGTTGTGTTAAATAAGCCACAATATACGTATTTAAACCACAATGAACTGCAGTGCCCATGGATGCCATGCTGAATATTCAACCTCCAATTGTAATTGTGGTGTTGTGTGAAATTGGTTAGCAGGGGTTCTGCAAGGCTAGACAAACCTCATATTACTCATCCCCCAGTTTATGGGTTCAGGAGTCACAAAACAATCCATTCCTGGCTTGTTAATTGAAAGTAGAAGTGACTAGTTGGAAGCAATGTGCACACTCTGGTGTGAACCCAATAAACCCTGGGTTAAACAACACAGGAATTGGCTATGACATGGGAATCAGGTTGAAGCCCATTTCTTTTACTCATGTAACTGAAACAGAAAGAAGAATGGAATACAGGGTTGCTGTTTTGGTAGTGGCACAGTGTTTTTGGCAGTCCCTAGTTGTGCCATTTTTTCTTAACCAGTGTTTTTAGTTTGATGAAAAGCCCTCAGTAAGTGCCAACCACTTATTCAGACAAAGTCCTCACCTCTCTTGTGGTATTAGTTGGCACAGGTCAATGGTGTTCTCAACATAGGAGAGAAGTGAAAATCCATTTAAAAACTATATGTGCATTCTAGCCAATGTAGGTTTGGTGCTTGCGTTGCAGGTGTGGAGTATGGAAAAAAAGTTTACAGTGCAATCTTAGGCACATTTACTCAGAAGTAAACAAAGTCTTCTTAAAATACCTAAAAAGAACTGATGTCATAAGTGAAAATGCCCCAGGAGTTTTCATGTTTGTCTCTTAGCTGGGTTATACATGTTAACCATTCTGACTCACAAGGGTGGCAATTCTAACAGAGAACATTATGTGCTTTTCTCTTTTCTTTTACATATATGTAGCCTATATAAAGCTGCTTTAAACCGAGCCTGACTAATTGTCCATCTAATCCAGGAATAGGCAACCTGAAGCCTTCCAGATGGTTTGAACTACAACTCTCCAAAGCCTTAATGAGCATAACCAGTGGTGAGGGATTATGGGATCCAATGGATCTGAGGGCACCAGGTTACCTTCCCCTTACATAACCTAAGATTATTTACTCTAAGACTGTAACTACTCCTAGTGACCTATTGATAGGATTCCACTGTCGTGACACTATGTCCCTCTTGCACACAGCTCTATGTTGTAGAGCACACAATATTATCTATGGCAGCATTTTAAACCCTTTATTCCATTAGTGCAAGTCACATTTTCTTTAAAGGGGTACCCATATCACAACAATAGGGTGGTAATCTGATGGTCATGTCCCCTCAATCACATCTTCTTGGCAAAAACCTGTGTTGTGCCACCATTTTTTCTCTTTACATTTCCTGGGGTGCATGTGAAAAGTAAAACTGCAGTTAGGTATGTGCACTTCTGCGCAACTGTGAAGGTGTGTAAATAAAGCTGTTTTTTTTAAAGGGTCTCCTCTCCTGGAATCTTAAAACCTGGGCAGGCCCATATAAGAAAATACAGCTCTTTACCCCAGTGCTTTTGAAATCTTCACTGACTCACAGTCCATTTCCAGTCTTAATTCAAGGCACTGGTTTTAACCTTTAAAGCTCTTTAGTTTGTACACAAAAGAAAAGATGGGTAAAATCTGCACACTTTTCTCCCTTAAAAGCACCTATGGGGGCCTTTGAATGGGATCAGCACATGATGTGAGGTAGGGCGGGGCTTAACCTCACTATTTTCCTAATCCAAATCACACTGCATGGAAGGTGCTATTTTCCCAATCCAATTTTCTCCCCCTTCCACAGAAAAAAAGGGTCATCAGAAATAGAGTGGTCACTTATGAATCGCCAAAAATACATATAAAATAATGTGTAAACAATGCAAATTTAGAAAGAATTATTCAAATTTAAATAAAAATTGTTGAAGTGTGGAAGATTGTGACCAGGATCACCTGTATGCCTGCCTCTTCAGTCTGCTGTTCAGGTGCTAACTGTTGACAGACAGCAATTCTTATGGTTCTTTATCTTTAAATTGAAATTGGATAGGACAGCCCTTCAAATAGAGGATATTTTCAAACAAGGAGTGGTCCTCTTTAAAGGTGGATGCTAGAGATTCTATCACAGATCTGTCTGTGAGATCTCATTGCATTTGACCTTGACTCTGATGGGAAGTAGGGGATATGCCACATCTAACAGTGATGTATTTTGTACTGCTTAAGGCAAAAGTTGCATGCATATGTGGAGATGTTTCCTCTCAAACACAGTCAAACAGAATTAAATGGGGAATGGTGTGGCTGCAAGTCCGATACAAAGTAATTGATCAAAAAAGAACTTCATCTATTACTTTAAAGGCAGCAGAGCGAAATTTCAAGTCTGTGTAAGTACAGAGAACGTGCATAGCTCTGGGAAGTTTTGATTTTCGATTGGGTGGTGGTGGAATTGTGTTCAAATCAATTCCAAAAGAAGCTGAGGTCCACTTCCAAGTCCTGTGCAAAGACAGGCGTCACGCTTCTGGGTTTTCAGTGCCTATTGGAAACACTGTTTACAATATTGTCATCTGTATAGAGTAATAATATACAGTATTTAATTATGGTTTTGTACTGTCTTTTTGTACATCACTTAGAAATTTCTTTTAATGTTAGCAATTCATAAATATTGTTAATAAAAAAAATATATCTCCACCCCCAGCATTTTTCGCAGGTCATGATTTCTCATTCAGCTTGTAATATACTTGGTAAGAATGGCCAAGCCAACCTACATGTTATGTTAAATGAGTACTTGGGTGTGTTGTTTCTTCTAATGTAAATGCTGTGATGAGAGGGGCAGTCAGGATCAAGACCATGACATGGAGGTTGGCCACTTTTCCCCATACTAACGCTGACAAAAATGGGCTCCCCGAAGTAGCAATTTGTCTGGCAGGAAAGTTACTATTTGTGCCAATGGGCCTGTTCAGACAACACACAAAGCCATGGGGAGGCCACTAACCTTTTGCTGTAAATGGTTAGTGAGGAAGCCACCATGGCTAGGAATGGTTCACACGACATGCTAAATCATGCTTCACACGACATGCTAAGCCATAATGTTTAGCTCAAAACTCTTAACCACTGTGGCTTAGCGTGTCATCTCAGCAGGGTCATTGAATCCAATAAGCAAACGTATCCCTATCATCTTCCATTTCGGTAGCACTTCTCTTTGATGCATGAGGGAAAGGGAACAGCTTTAGTTTTATTTATTTATTTATTTATTTATTTCATTTTTATACCGCCCAATAGCCGAAGCTCTCTGGGCGGTTCACAAAAATTAAAACCATAATAAAACAACCAACAGGTTAAAAGCACAAATACAAAATACAGTATAAAAAGCACAACCAGGATAAAACCACGCAGCAAAATTGATATAAGATTAAAATACAGAGTTAAAACAGTAAAATTTAAATTAAAATTAAGTGTTAAAATACTGAGTGAATAAAAAGGTCTTCAGCTGGCGACGAAAGGAGTACAGTGTAGGCGCCAGGCGGACCTCTCTGGGGAGCTCATTCCACAACCGAGGTGCCACAGTGGAGAAAGCTCTCCTCCTAGTAGCCACCTGCCTCACTTCCTTTGGCAGGGGCTCACGGAGAAGGGCCCCTGTAGATGATCTTAAGGTCCGGGTAGGTACATATGGGAGGAGGCGTTCCTTCAAATAACCTGGCCCCAAACCGTTTAGGGCTTTAAATGTCAATACCAGCACTTTGAATCGGGCCCAGACCTGGACTTTATTAAAGAAATAAAACCCAAAGATTGACTAGCTAGCACTTACTTATCAGGAAACCTAAGATCCTTATGATAACTCACCTTTCAGAGTAGCATACAGGCAGGCAAGTGGGTTCCAGGGGAAAGATGGAAAGGAGTGTCTTCTAATCCAGAAAAGTGAAGACAGGCATTATTACCAAATCATGCTGTTCAAATAAAACTTTGACTGTCTCAGGTTATGGCATGTACACACAGATAGGTACTGTAAACCGCCCAGAGAGCTTCGGCTATGGGACGGTATATAATAATAATAATAATAATAATAATAATTTGCAGTGTATATACATGAATTCCTGAAGATGGTATGGGGAATTGCAAATTCATTCCACATGCTTTCTTGTATATTGACGAGGGTTCCTAAAGCAAGAGGGAGGGAACTGGCGTTTTGGTACATGGACCTACTGTGGAAAGTTATTTCAGAAGCATGATGCCACAGCAGAGAAGGTCCTCCATTAACCACTTTCTTTACCTTGGAAAGAGAGAGGACCCAGAATACGTCACTGACCTTTTATAAACGGTATTTCCCTCTTTTGTTGTTATTGTACTACCTGGAAGAGTATAGGAAAAAGAAGCTATTTTTTTTTAAAAAAAGAAAACCTAATAAATTAGAAGAAACGATAGGAAATGGTACCAAAGCATGAAAAAGACTCCTTACAACTAACTAAATATGTGCAGATGATTGGTATATTATACACAGACTAAGTACACAGTAGCTGGTACACAGATTGAGATATTTAGATATGGGAAAGAAATATAATATTGCTAGCTTTCAAAAATTGTGATTTATCTCTCTTTGTCCGTGATAGATTTTAAAATAAGAGGTTTTAAGGGAGGAGACATTTCCCAGCTGTTTTCTATAAAAATTGTGCTAGAACTGTATGGGTGGAGACTCTCGAACACAAAAAGCAGGATTTATAATGAACTGGAGTTTGTACAGGAATTCAAAATATTATGATTCTTCCAATTTCAACACAGTGAATTCCCAGTCCAAGTAGTTCAATGTAGCTCTGTAACTAAGGATACAAATAAACTAAAACAACACTAAACCAGGCCAGATTAAACAGATAGGATCAATGTGACTTTAAGAAGAATGGCCATTTGCCAATGCATATTTGCTATTTGCAAATGGCAGATGGGGGATTGTAAGGGAGTTTCCAGATTAGGCTCAACCACAGAATTTTACAGGGTGGCTAGACAACGTTGCCTTCCATTTGGAGCCCTCCTGTCTTTTCCCACCTCTTCTTCTATCAGTTTTGTATGAGAAGAAATCCTGAGAAGAGCAATCCCACGGCCCATAAACAGAGTCGGGGGCAGGGCATAGAGTAGTTTGGATTCCTAGATCTGAGGTCAGAGATAGTGCTCCGACCTCAGACCCATGAGTACGAGCTCCTCCTGCCCCTGCAGCTGGCGTGGTTCTGCAGTCCTGAGGTTGCATAGCCATCCTCGGAGGGAAGGGAAAGGGTGTGTGCTGGTGGGAGGGAAGGGGAGGGGACGACTTACACCATTTCCCCAGGCCTCCCTTGCCTCCTTCCCTCCCCCTTCCTGGTGCCTCAACTAGATGGGCAAAGAAGCTCTTCTAGTGAAAATTCCGAGTGGGAGGTAGATGGAGGTGAAGATTGTCTCTAGCATGCTTCCCTCTCTGCTATGGATGGCTGTAAGCCTCCAAATTCAGAGGCTTATTTATTTTATTTATTACATTTATATACCACCCCATAGCCAAAGCTCTCTGGGTGGTTTACAAAGATTAAAAGTCTGAACATTTTATTTATTTATTTATTTATTTATTACATTTTTATACCGCCCAATAGCCGAAGCTCTCTGGGCGGTTCACAAAAATTAAAACCACAGTAAAACACCCAACAGTTTAAAACACAATTACAAAATACAGTATAAAAAGCGCAACCAGGATAAAACCACACAGCAAAGTTGATATAGGATTAAAATACAGAGTTAAAACAGTAAAATTTAAATTTAAGTTAAAATTAAGTGTTAAAATACTGAGTGAATAAAAAGGTCTTCAGCTGGCGACGAAAGCAGTACAGTGTAGGCGCCAAGCGGACCTCTCTGGGGAGCTCGTTCCACAACCGGGGTGCCACAGCGGAGAAAGCCCTCCTCCTAGTAGCCACCTGCCTCACTTCCTTTGGCAGGGGCTCACGGAGAAGGCCCCCTGTAGATGATCTTAAGGTCCGGGTAGGTACATATGGGAAGAGGCGTTCCTTCAGATAACCTGGCCCCAAACCGTTTAGGGCTTTAAATGTTAATACCAGCACTTTGAATTGGGCCCGGACCTGGACTGGCAGCCAATGAAGTTGTAAAAGGACTGGCGTAATGTGATCTCGCCGGCCAGTCCCTGTTAATAACCTTGCTGCCCTGTTTTGCACCAGTTGAAGTTTACGGACCGTTTTCAAAGGCAGCCCCACGTATAACGCATTGCAGTAATCCAAACGAGAGGTTATCAGAGCATGGATAACTGTAGCTAAGCTACATTGAACATTGAACATTGAAAACCAACTTACGAAATTTAAAACCATAAAAACAGCTAACATTTAAAACAATGTTTAAACTCTCAGCCAGGCCAAAGACAGTTCTGGAATCAGTTAAAAACTCAACATATGTTGTTAAATGCCTGGGAGCAAAGAAAAGTCTTGATCTAGTGCTGAAAAGATAACAGTGTTGGCGCCAGGCGGGCCTCTTCGGGGAGAACATTCCATAATTGGGGGGCCACCACAGAGAAGGCCCTCTCCCTTGTTGCCATCCTCCAAGCAACCCTAGGAGTAGGCACCTGGAGGAGGATATTAGATGTTGAACATAGTGTTTGGGTAGGTTCATGTTGGGGGAGGCCATCCCCGTATGATTGTGCCTTTAAGGAGGAAAAGAAAGAATTGCTACACAATGCATTTTGACTGTTAGCCCTAGGAGCCCTCCACCTGGAAGCACCCAATATTATATCCATAGGTAGGTCAGACAGCATTGAGTCCAAGACCAAGTGCACATGGAGCCGTATATTGATACATGTCCTTGTCACAAGTTCCTGAATGTCAGTTCCACCACCCAAACAAGACTTGACAGTATGAGACTATAGGCTGAGTAGGAATTTTTATATGGATTTAGCTTACATTCACTCTGCCTTTGCTGCTGCTGCTGCTGCTGCTGTGTCGTCGTCATCTCCTCCTCCTCCTCCTCCTCCTCCTCCTCCTCCTCCTCCTTCTTCCCCACTCCACACTACTGGCATTTCTCAGTCTGACATTTCCATGATTTGGACTGATTCCACATTATTGTACGTATTTATTTAAAACTGTTCTCGTCACCTGTTTTCAGGTCAATATTCAATTTAAAATTATTTCACAACAACATAATAATAAACCAGCAATACACCTTAAAGAACCCCTTTAAACAAAGCTAACAGCGACAGCAGATTAAAATAGTTCCCACCTGGCAAGTCCAGTGAGGGGCTAGATCTACACCAAACAGGATATGACACTTTGAAAACAGTTTGAAAACTGTATGTGGAGTGTGTCTTGGGCCCCAACAGTTGTCATTACTGTTATAAAGCAGTAGTGTATGGCTGTGTCTTGATGGCAGTGCGTCAGCACTGCAAACCCTGGATCTCCCGCATTTGCATTCCTTCCCGCTATCTGCACAGTAAGGAGCGCAATTGTGGGGTTTGCTGGAAGGAGCTGCTACCATCACCACTGTACACTGCTATGAGTCACTGCAGCCCCCCTCCACTTTTTAACATTTTTTAAAAAAACTGTTTTGGCGTTTATGTGCCTCTCCGGTGTGGCATTCTTCTGCCATGCTGGAAAAGTGCAGAGGCGTTATTCTATGGGTGGCATGGTATGTCTTATTTTTCTTGTAAAAAAGGTTATTTTAAAAACTTCACGAATAGCCCAGTGTTTCAGATGGTGTCAATCCTTCTTCAGGGGCTGTTTAGAAAAGTTGGCTGATAAGCGTCCACAGTGAAGTATTCTCCCACAAAACTGTGCAACTCCCTCGAAAGAAAGTGCCAGCAAAGTTTTGTGGCAGAATACTTCACTGTGGACGCTTATCAGCCAACTTTTCTAAACAGCCCCTGAAGAAGGATTGACACCATCCAAAACATTGGGCTATTTATGAAGTTTTTTAAATAACCTTTTTAACAAGAAAAATAAAAAAATAAAGAATCTTCTCACCAGCACCAGAGCCAGCGTCTCTCTCCTTTTGCACACACTTTTGGTGCTTCTCCCTCCAACACATTTTGGCGTGGTATGTTCACACACCCTCTACAGTTTTTAAAAAAACACTTATTCCCTCCCCCCTTTTTAACTGTTTATACACTTCTTCGGAATGGCATCCTTCTGCCACACAAGACAAGTGCCCGGCCCTCCCCTATCCAGCTGATGGTGACCAATCAGGGGTTGTCATCGGCTGGGGCATGCCTCTGCCGCAGCTCCAAAGCAAGGCAACAGATGGCAGATGTCATTGTCACCTCGCTCCAAGTGGGAAACTTTTTAAAATTGGAGCTTCAGGAGAATGCCCTGGGGTGGCTCTGCATTGGTGGCTGCATCATATAAATGACCTGCCGCCACTGCAGATCCACCCTGGGGCTTTCCCCTCCTCATGATGTACCCCATATTCTCCCTGGGTTGGAAGAATGACATTGGCATATTCACAAACATATTCAGGGTGAAGGCACTTGTCCAAGAAACCTTTCACTGCTAACCAGCTCAAGGAGATATGTGGGAAAAGTTGCCCTGATGGCATCATCCCATCTGAAAATGACTAGTGGTGGTGGTGGGGGCATGCACAAGTAGTCTTCTCAGCACAGCTTAAGGATGGCTGGTGATGTGAAGCATGAAGTTGCCCATCTAAGTTGACGATGGGAGGCACAGCTTCCTAATTTTCCCCTTAGGTTGTAGGGACTTATACTGTTTGAGATGAGTTAATGAGTTGTACAGGGAGCTCATTGTAGATCCTTGTAATAAACAAAAGTGTGTGACCCTTGGTTCTATATCTGTCTCATATCTTCATTCTGGGGTGCATGAGCAATTCTGAGGACAGGTGGTTGTTCATAAATGGATTGGTATCAGAGTATCTAGGAACATGTCCTCCTGTATGCACCTGCTTGGACCTTTAGGTCATCTTCAGAGACCCTCCTCTGGGTGCCTCTGCTGAAGGGAGTTAGGAGAGTGGCTATAAGAAAGAGGGCCTTCTCATTGGTGGGACCCTACATATGGAATGCCCTCCCCAAATAGGTTCATCTGGCATTTTTGGTGCCAGGCAAAGACCTCGGGTCCCCCTGCCCCTTGTCAGGCATTTTAGAAAACATGCTAGATTTCTATGACTATTTTATTTATTCCTGTGCTATTTGTTTAGCTTTGTAGTTTATTTTTTAAAATATTTGTATTGTATTTTAGATTTTTTTAAACTATTTTAGATTTTTTTAAACACATTTTAGATTTTTTAAAATGTGTGGCATTTTAGTCTTTTAGCTGTTTGTGATCCGGCCAGAGAATGTTGATTATTGGGCAGATTTAAAATAAAATTAATTAATTAATTAAGGCATTTTATGAAGGAGTAACAAAACAAACACCAGGTCAAAGTGCAACTTTGGGTCGCTTGTTTTGAAGAGTACATCTGTAAAACTGTCTTGATGCAAGTTGTTTAAAAGAAAATAATATATATTACACACACACACACACACACTGAAGAGGCATTGTAGGGTTATTTAAATGGAAGTGTTTTGATGAAGCATGCTGACCCAAAGGTGACAATGGTCTAATTTGCACAGTTTATTAAAACCCTGGGTTATTGTGAACCAGAAAGAATGAGCAAGTTGAGTTCTAACTCTGGGTTGTCTTTTCCTCAACAACCCAGAATTCCCAGTTCACACACAATGTGAAACAACCCAGGGATGGAGCATCCTAGAGTTGTTTAGCCCCTCAGGTGATGGAAGCCAGGATGCTCACTGGTTCTCACTCAATTCACAACAACACAATTGTTGTTGTTTTTTTAAAAAATCGTGATGTGTGAACTGGACCATTGCAATCTTTATGAAAAGGTATGGTCCTGGAGTAATTTTTTGTTCGTTTGTTTAAAGATAACATTAGACAAATACCCTGATGTCTGTGGTGTTTGTTGAACCAGTTTTGAGTTGCTTTCCCAGCTGAAGATTAAATAAACAAAATAAGATAAAGGTGTCCCCTTTTTTGTGTCAACTGATACAACGGTTGTGCAAATCCTTCCACATGATCTTACTGTGCAGCCCCTGAGAAGCAGGCTTGTCAGCTCACCTCATTTGACAATGCTGTGTCTCCCAGTTCCCACAGCCTCTAGTGTGGGAACCCCTGAATCCAGGGTAATGGTGATCAGTGAAGGAGGCCTGGCAGAGTTCCCTGCTGTGCAAGAGCCCACAAAGGCCTCCCGCTTCTTTGACAAGCCTGTCCTGCAGAAAATCCTCATGCGCTTTTGTGCTTTCAGGTTAGATTTTCTCTATGGATTTTTTTAAAAAAATTATAATACAGGACATAACTCCTTTTCAATCATTTTCTTCCAGCAACATTACAAGAGTGTTTATCTGGCTTTATAAAGCTTTAAGTGTAAGGGATTATCATTTGGATTTAAGTGCATTTGCATTTTCTTTTAATAACTCTGAGGTTTCATCAAATTAATTATTTTGTTTTTGGAAGTGTGAGTGCTGAGCGATCCTAAGGGTTCTTGGTAATAATCGAGCCTGCTATAAAAACCATCCTCCATTGAAAGTTCCTTAAAGTGTGGTGAACGCACCATTAGTTACCGCTTATTTAGCATTTAACATAATGCACTGAGAAAGCCTGCACTCCAGAGATGACCATTAGCATAATGGGAACCTCACGGTGCTCATAAAAATGGTAATGTCCTCTGTTGATTTCCAGCAGCAGCACTGCTATAATAACTCCTAGTTCTTTAGGGCACAATTTAGCTGAAGTTATGTGTCTTTTAAGTCCCATTGATTTCAATGGAAGGGATTTAAGCCCATGCTTAGCTTTTCTCATTGACATAAATGGGACTTAAAGTGCTTCACTTTGGTGGGATCATGCTTACCCTTTTTTAAGTTTGACCCTAGTATAGTGTGCGATTAAGCCTGCTTATGTGTTTGCATATATACACATATCCAAAAGTTATCAAAATTATCGGAGGAATGAACAGAAAGTAAGTGTAAGTAGCAATAGATTACAAAACATCCTATAACTAAAAAGCAATTGTTTCTTGATATTGTTGCTTGACATGTGTTCCTCTAATTAAATGTCTATTACAATACAAAATTATGTTCAAAACTTGGCCCTGCAAGACTGATGCTTTCCCGTTGGATTTTGTTGGAACTCAGTGAGTGCCCTACGTTTGGACTTCAGACAATTGTGAAGTAGTAACAACATGGTTTTTTTTTGGAGGAGGAATGAGGGGGTGTCTTGATCCACTATGCAAATAACAGATTACAATGGGTCCATCCATCATATGGTCTCACATTTCCGTAAATGTTTGTAAAGATCAGCTATGGACGTGACATTGTTTTGCTGAACAAGGTCCCAGGTTCAGTCCTTGGCATCTCCACTAAGGCATGGGTGAATATTTATTCATTTCAATTCTTTTGATAAGAACTTAACAAAATCTACAATTTTCTTCATTAAATTGTTGTTGGGATAGAAAGAACTTGCTATGGAAAAAAAACAACAACCTGAATGTGGGTGAAAGCAAAACGGTCAAATTCATCTTTCCAGGCAGAGAGCTCTGACTTTGAAGTTTGAATCCCTGTGAATTTGGCTGTGCTTGTGGTGTGGAATTAGGATTGCAGCCTCTTTTTTTCTGATGGGATCATCAAATTTCAACAGCTACATGGCTGGCAGATCCAACATGCCCTTCTCTATGCTGGGCATAGTTGAACCTGTTGAATTTGGCCACTGCGGTGAGAATGTCATTTATTTTGTTTGTTGATACCAGCTTACCAATATTAGTGCATTTCTTCATGAATGGGATGAAAAGAAATTGAGATGAAAAACAAAAACAAACATGATAAAAAGAAAAGCTGACAGATTTGACTACCCCTACATGTAGCTAAAAGGATGTAATGTGAAAGTCCACTGCCTGGAATACTGAAGGAGACAATACTGGATGAGAGGGACTAAGAGCTTCATCCCACGTACCTGTTTCCCTTGAATTATCCCGTACAGCACTACGCTGTCACCATTGTTGTTGTTGCTACCGGGTGGGTAGATCCTTTGCATCCCAGGAAATGGGTTTAAGGGGGGAAATGTAAAAAAATCATTTAAAAAAAACCCGGATGACCCAATCTGATTCAAATTTGGTATGCTTAAAGCTCTCCTTAATATCTATTACTGTGCCAATTTTGATGTCTTTATCTTTAAAGCTTATGCAGATGTAAGCATTTGTTTAATTTTTCTTCAAATACTGCTCCTGCGCCCCAGTGGCTGCTCGGAAAACAACAAATGATACGCTTGAAAACTAGTAGCAAAATATTGCACTTCTTTTGGTTAAGAAGCACAATTAAAGCAGGATGCATGGGAGTATTTCACAATAAAAGCAGATTATGAGCTGGAAAACTTTGGAGTCCTTTGCACACAATTCACAGTGATTGCACAGTATAACGCTGGCGTGATAAACCTCAAAGAATCTCACTTGATGTACAGCAGCTTCCTATGCTCTTCACACCCATGAAGAGTAGGATCTCTGAATGCCACGAGAGAACACAGGGAACTCTGAACCAGGATGTTTTGCTTTTTAAATGGACTTATCTGTAACTATAAATTATATCTTTGATCTACAGTTGCCTCAGAAGACCACAATCCAAGCATTATTTGTATAAGAGAAAGAATTGTCACTTGAGTCTTTCTGACTGCAGGCTGCAATGTCAAAAAAAGCCCCCGCCCCTTCTGCCTTCCATACAACTCAAAGGCTGCAGCCCTAAGCACACTTTTCAGAAACCTCCTACTTGGAGCCACTGTAGGGAACTTATATGCAGCTCATTTTCATTGCAGTTACCTTCTCATGGAGGCAATAGTTAGAACTAAAATGTAACATAGCAGCAACTTACCTACGCTGAATTCTTTTTTCTTCTCCAAATAAGTGAGTCCTTTAAAGTTGCGGACATCTTGCAGAGAAAACCATTCAGACCTATATTTCAAAATCTGTACAGTGCTTAAAGGATGTAGCTTGATTAGTTCCCCCCCTTCCAACCCCAACATCATAATCTTGCAATCACAGAAGTATAAGTTGTTGTTGTTTTAAAAAGGAGAGACTCCGGACCAATTTCATTCCCCATTTTGACTATGACCTTAGCTAGACCTACCTTATAGTCTGCGACGGAGGAGGGAAGATCTCGCGTTGTGATTAAGGCGAGATCTCTCCTCTGTTTACATGTGAGGTGCGACAACCTCAGGAAGAGAGGTGTTGCGCCTGCCTTTAAAGAAACACAAGCGCACGAACGGTTGTGCGCAAAGGTAGGTCCTTTTTTAAAAAAAAAATTAATTTCCCCGCTCCCCCCACCCTACCCCTGATGGGCGCAGCGCTCCTGCCTCTGCGCGAAGAATCGTGCGGAGCCGAGTCTAACCGCGGCAACGGGCCACATGTTCTGTGGTCATGGGCTCAGCCCAGGACCATGGAAAAAGTGGGCCCAAAGGAGAGAACGAGATCCTGGGGCAAGGGAGGGATCATCCCTCCCTGATCCTGGGATCCCCTGTGTGTCATGTGGATGAACAGGGATGATCCCGGGGTTCGCCCCAGGATTTCGCCTGGTCTAGCTAAGGCCTAATTCTCTTCCTTATGCACTCATTCAATTCCCTTATAACGGTGCTCATTCTGTGCCTAACCCTGGTTTTTCTCTCAGTAATGAAGTTGCCTTCCCCAGCTTGGCACTCTCCAGATGTTTTGGACTACACCTTTCATCATCCCTGTCTCTTTGCTGATTGGGGTTGATTGGAGTTGTAGCCCAAACACACAGAGAACACCAGGAGAAAGCTTATCGCTTGTTCACTTTCCAAGGGACAGGAATGAAGGAAGCCAGCTTGCTTTTATGCTTGGAGGCCTCTGCAGTTTGACTGTGGGAGAGGTGGAAAGGAGCCAATAAGCTTGGTGGAATGGAAAGTTTACTTTGAAAGTTTCTTGCCTGCCTTTGCGTTTGGTAAAAGCTTCAATAGGATCCCTTGTGTTTTCAGGCTCAGTGAAGAAACCACTGCATGAATTTGGATGTTTATCTTACCCATAAGAAGAATTTTTCATTAATCTGTACTTCTTGTTTTGGGAAGCAGTTAAAATCCAACTCTTGGGATTGCTGTCGCACCCCAAATTACAGTGTCTATTTGTTTATTTTATAGGTAACCCCCTTATATATAGGCATTTACGGTGGCTTACAGGCACAAATGAAATTATTTAAAACAATACAAAATACATTAAAATAAAATAACAATGTATCAATTGCATCATCATCCATCATCATCATCATCATCATCATCCAGCACTCGATCCAGCAGGACCACTTGCAGGCCAAAGGCCTTCTTGAATAAAGTAGTCTTTGCCTGCTGGCAGAAAGACAGCAGAGTGGGGGCAAACCTAGTCTCGCTCCGGAGGGAGTTCCTTAGCCTTGGAGTGGCCACCGAAAAGGCCCTCTTTCATGTTGCCACCAATTGTGCATCTGATAGCAGCTGTCTTGAAAGAGGGGCCCCTCCAGATCTTCCCCACCTTCAGATCTTAAGAACTGGTCAGGCTGATATGGGCAAAGGTGGTATTTCAGGTAGCCTGGTCCCAAACCATGCAGGGCTCTATAGGTCATAACCATTACTTTGAATTCTTCCCAGAAACAGACCAGTAGCCAGTGAAGCTGCTGTAACAAGAGAGTCACATGAAATTCCTGACATGTATGGCTGATAACTTTCTCTTACAGAAAGTTGAGGAAGGAACTAGAGGATCAGCAATCTTTGACTTGATACTGACCAATAGGGATGACTTAGGGCCTTGCTAGATGAGGTCTTAGCGTGCTGTGAGGCCCGGTTTCCCTGCTGTGCGTCCAGATGACGCACAGGGGAATCCGGGGTCAGGCCGTGCTGAGACCTCATTTGAAGCGCCATAAGCGAAATCGCTTATAGGGCGTTTTTTCCCGGCCTCAGGCCGGGACTGCGGAAGGTCTAGCAGGGGCCATGGCTTTTTGCGGCTACTCGCTTACTCGCCCTGCCGGCTTATCCGGCTAGTCTAACAAGGTGTATAAAGTGTATAAAGTGGCAGTTACGGGAACTCTGGGGGAAAGTGACCACATCGGTGGGAGATTTTAAAAAGTAAATTTTAAAGGCACAATTACAAACAATTCCAACAAGGAAAAAGGATGGAAGACAACAGAAGAAACCAATGTGGCTTCACAAAAAGCTTAGAGATGACCTGAAAACAAAAAAGGACACATATAGGAAGTGGTAGGCAGGCTAGTCTACAAAAGCACCTTGAAAACAATGCAGTGATTACTAGAAGCCAACATAGTTGTCAAGAACAAATCATGCCAGACTAATCTGATCACATTTTTAAATTGGGTAACCTTCCTCGTGGACTGTGGGAATGCTATGGACATAATATATCTTGACTTAAGCAAAGCTTTTGACATAGTACCACATGACATTCTAGCTAAAAGTGGGCTAAATGGAACAATTATTAGATGGATCCACAGTTGGCTACAGAACAGGACGCAAAGAGTGCTTATCAATGGTACCTTCTCAAACTGGGAGAAGGTAATGAGCGGGGAACCGCAGGGCTCAGTCCTGACCCCTGTGCTCTTCAACAATTTTATTAATGACTTGGATGAGGAGGTGCAGGGAATGCTGATCAAATTTGCAGATGACACAAAATTGGGTGGGATAGCTAATACCCTGGAAGACAGAAACAAACTTCAAAGTGATCTTGATAGGCTGGAGTGCTGGTCTGAAAAAACAGAATGAAATTTAATTGGGATAAATGCCAAGTTCTACACCCAGGAAAAAGAAATCAAATGCACAGTTACAAGATGGGGGGGGGGGTTACTTGTCTCAGCAATACTACAAGTGAGAAGGATCTTTGAATTGTTGTAGATCACAAGCTGAAGTTATGCACTGGGTGGGGCTATGTAGACACCTCTGAAGGATACCATGGTTAATGGTATTGAAAGCCATTGGAAGCTCCAGTAGAACTAACAGGGACCCACTGCCCCTGTCCAGGGGCCGGTGTAGAGTGTCCTCCACGGAGACAAAAGCAGTCTTTGTCCTATAACCCCAAACCAGATTGAAATGAATCTAGATAATCCGTTTCAGGTGATATCACTCTACACGAAACTTGTTGAACAAAACAAAATCCACCCTCCCTAATCTAGTGCCCTCCAAATGTTTTGGACTTCAGCTCCCATCAGCCCCAGCCAGCATGACGATTGATCAGGAATTCTGCAGATTTTTGTCCAAAACATCTGGAGGGCACCAAATTGGGAAAGGCTGCTACCAATCAAATGAAACCAGGGCTCTTGAATTTAAGATGATTGGTTCCACCTTCCTATTATAGGACTGGGCCTACCGCTAGGCAGAGTAAAACTATTGCCATAGGCAACTGATTTTAGGTCATGAAAGAGCAGCAAATTAATAGCTATTCAATTTACTATTTATTTATTTATTTAAAACATTTGTATCCCACCCTACATCATTAAGATTTCAGGGCAGTGTACAGGGTGGCATACTATTATTCAGTGGGCATAACTAGGGCAGGGCACATGGGGCCTAAGCCCTGAATATATTTCCCAGGGCCCTGGATCTATTCCACAGAGCTCTGAGTGTCCATTGGTGCAAATAGAAGGGTTCCCCGCCCCAGCTTGATTGCCATGCAAGCGGCCATATTCAATGGGGCTTGGGAGGATTAGCTCTCCTCTTCCCACATGCTGCCATACGCCACCTGCCCACACCAAATCTTCTTCATCATGACAATTAAACTTAAAAAAAGCACTTTCCCCATTCATCTGGGATACTCTGGATCATTAAGAGCATCATTACACGGGTGAAAATCGTGTTTGCTTACCGTCGCTTCTCCGCCTGCATGTTTGTCCCTCATTAATTCTTCTTTTGAAAGAGGAAGTAAACAATGTGCACGTGGCCGATTCATTGGGCCATTTTGATCCTGCTGCTTCTCCTGCACATAGCTGGAGGTAGCGGCAACTTCCGTCTTTAAAAATAAGTCAGACTTACTAGGGTGTTTTTTTTTGTCATGCAAAGAAGGCTAAAAAAGGGCAGGAGGCATGTGGGAGGCGCACAAGAGGCAGACGTCATGGTCATGGTGAGAGGGACCTGCAAAAATCTACGAGTGCCCAGTAATGAGTGTGCAATAAAACACTCATTTGAAGAATTTATTTTATTTGAGACTATTTAAATAATTAATTGGCAGGCTTTGCCTCCTGTGAAATTTAAGTAAATCCTAGTAATTATTTTTAAATATGCATATATTAATATAAATTAGCATATGCAGATTTTATGCAGAAGCGTGTCTTATGAGGTTCAGCTCCAAATCTTTTAAATGTCTAGCAATGTTTTTGTTATTACTGTATTTTTAGTTCCAGAGAGGTGGGAAAGGTGTTGAAAATTCAAACATATCAATGTCTAAACATGATAAAATTAATTGGCAACCTGTGGGCATGCATACACGCACGCACACACAAAGTTAGACATATAAAGATACAGAGAGCATTAATCATTGCTAATATGGGAGCACTTCCACAAGAATTTAGATGACAAAAATGTTCTTAACATACATTCCAACATGGACTGTCCTGTGTCTTTTAATTATGGAGGGTCCTTGTTTTCTAAACCTCCCAATTTTGCTTTTGGGAGGGAATTAAGTCCCCCAAGTTCAATGGGACATCTTTCAAAGTGAGCAAAGCTATAAGATTGTAGCTGTGATTACCTATCCTGGGGGAAAGACATGAAACAATTCCTGTTTTTCCAAAAGTTGCTGGCCTATGCACACTTACATTTGCACATGTAAGGCAAGGATGGGGAACGGGTGGCCCTTCAGATGATGTTGAACTGCAGTGCCCTTTCCAGTCACCACTGGCTATTCTGGCTGGGGCTGATGGGAGTTGTAGTCCAACAAGATTGAAAGGCCCACCCCTTCCCCACCCCTGATGTATAGAATCAGGCAGCAACATATATTGTATTGAATCAAGGGTGGAGAACCTCAGGCCCGGGGACTAAATATGGCCTTTTTGGGTTTCCAATCCAGCCCTCCAGGGCTCCCCAAATAGCCACGCCCCTGTCCAACCCCCAACCACTCATCGTTTGGAGGTATCCAAGCTTGATGCAGGTTTTCCGCATTCTAAAGCATTGAAATGCCTTTCCTAAGGCTTAGTTACTGGCAGCGAGAGCAACTAAAATATGATCTTTTAATTTAATTTTATTTGTATTTCCGCCTCTGCTTTTTGCCTTTGGTCCCACCCATCACTGGAATTTGGCTCCCAAGAATTCCTCCAAATTCTATTAAACATTCCTATGTATTTTTTTTTTAAAAAAAATCCTGATGGTTTACTAGCATGCCCTGCTCCTTAAGCCAGTTCAGAAGAGGCTATTGTACAGTAAATTAATACAGCATAGATACACAGAGAAAAGCCTTTGATAGCAATATGTAATTGGCGAAGGGGTGTGTGATTAGACTTGGCATGAGATTAGGGGTTCGAAGTATACAAGAGCATCTCTATCTTCTCTGTGAAATGTTGGAGGGCATTTGTCAAATTATATGCTTATTTCCCTGTCATTAGGAATAGGCATTTGCCTGTTTTTAATTTTCCTTGCTGATTGCAAAGTTTAGGATTTTTTTTTTGAACAAAGGGAATGAACAGCTCTCAGCATCTGTTTACAAAATGCAAATAAATACAGGCAATGCAGGGGAATTTACATTAAAAAGGAAGGCAGGAAAGCTGAGGTTTGATATCTTACCAGCAAAACATTTTAAAAGCTTCTTTGAAGGGGAAGTGAGGCACATACACAGCCTAACAGCTTAAGAACATGAGAAAAGCCATCCTGGATCAGACCAAAGATCCATCTAGTCCAACATTCTGTTCACACAGTGGCCAACCAGCTGCCCATGGGAAACTCACAAGCAGGACATGAGTGCAACAGCACCCTCCTGCCCATGGTCCCCAGAAACTGGTGTACATAAGCATACTGCCTCTGATACTTGAGCTAGCATATAGCCATCAGGACTAGTAGCCATTGATAGCCTTCTCCTCCAGGAATTTATCTACCCCACCTTTAAAACCATGGCTTGATTTCATGACACAGAGGTTTGATCTGTGGAATCCATCATCAGAATATGTGCTAATGGACTACTGAGGTGAGTCTCAGACACTCTAGACAAATTAAAGAAGATTAAGATAAAGTTTAATCCAGACAAGAGAGAAATACGGTAGGTGGGAAAACCAGTTTATGTGGAGGAAAGTATACAACTGGTCTTGAATGGGCTTGCACTCCTCTTGCAGGAACAAGTTCATAGCTTGTAGGAACTCCTGGACTCAGTGCAATCTGTGGTTTTGCAGGTACCATCAGTGGTTAGGAGTGCCTTTTACTGTCCTAGGCTGGTATGCCAGCTATGACTGTATCTAGAAAAATTGGATGGAGTTATGGTTATCCATGCACTAATCACATCCAAACTAGACTGCTCTAATGTGATCTACAAGGAGCTGCCTTTGAAGACATTCTGGAAAGTTCAATTGGTGAAGAATGTGCTTACCAGCTGTTGGTGGGAGCTAGTCAGTCAGATCATATGACATGAATACTGTACCAGTTACATTGGTTACCAGTGTGTATTGGGGCCGATTCAATATGCTTGTTTAGGCTTTTATAACCATAAGCCATTTGGGAGCAGGTTATTTGAAGAACCTCCTGCACCCATAAGCCTGCCTCAGAGGCTCCACTCATAGTCTTGCTTATAACATCAGTTCAGCTGGCGGGCATGAGCGTGAAGGCCGTTTTTCAATAGCACCCTCTCTGCCTACTGAGGTACATATGGCCTCAATTTAAAATATTTTAAAGAACGCTTTACATACTCATCTTTTTCAGCTTGCTTTTTCTTGATTTTTAACTGCTGTGAGTTTAAATTATGTTTGGTTTTTTGGTCCTGCTGTGGGAATGTTTTTATTTTAACTGGCCTGGACTTTTAATTTGAATTGAGTGCCGCTGCGGTTTAATTGTTAATTGAGTTGGAATGTTAACGTGTACTATAAACTGTAACATTTTTAATATTTTACTATATGACGCCTTTTGAGGACTTGGTCCTAAAAGGTTGCACACAATTAATTATATAAATAAATAGGTATTTAACGAATATAGAATGTACATTCCTTAGGTTGAAATGCCCATAAACATAGCTCCCTGGCAGCTTAAGATGTTCACAATAAGGAGTGAGATCAAGTCCTGGAGATTTCTTTTTTTGAGTAATAGCCATTGTAGTTGATGAGATAGAACAAGGATATGCAGACTAGTGCCCTCCATGCTTTGTACTACAACTTCCATCATTATTGATTGATTGATTGATTGCATTTCTATTATGCCCAATAGCTGAAGCTCTCTGCATGGTTCACAAAAGTTAAAACTATCAAATACAATTCAAATTATAAAACAAGCAGTATAAAACACAGTATAAAAGTACAATATAAAAGCATGGTCCAGGATTATGAGAATTGCTATATGAAACATCTGGAGGGCACCAGATTGCCTATTCCTGAGATATACAATTGGTCTATGCCAGGGACTGCAAATGAAAGGGTTCCCTAAAGCAGTATGAAAGTTTTTAGGAAGGAGCAAATCTAGGTTTGAAAGTCAGTTAGCCTCTCTAAATTCTCCCAGTATTCTCCCAAAATTCTTCACTCTGTTTATGGGTGGAATTTTTTTTTGGAGGTGGGGTTTCAGAATATTCTGGAGAGGGGGGTGGTAGAAACTCTCCCAACAGTTTGAGTGGGGGCAAAAACATTTCCTAGAATTTTTAGCTCACTTAATGTCGAACAAAACTCTAATGTTAGTTCATACTGGTGGATGAAGGAAAGAGTACGGGCCCATGTCCACCGCTTCCTTCAAGAATATGAAAATAATATTAAACCATTTTAAACCCGAATCCTGAAATTCTCCACCCTATTCGCTGAGAGTGAAATTGGGGTGGCAAATTTTGCTGAATATTCTCCAGTGGAGGACTGCATTTTTCTAACAGTGCATGAAGAGCTCCAGAAGAGGAAATAAATAAATGCATAATTCAATTCATTTTTGAGAAATGTTTGCCCAGCCCAGAGCAATCCCCTCCCATCACCTTCTCCCAAGCCCGTTCTTATGAGTCTTCTTGATTCAACCAGAAGACAGAGTGATGATTTGATATGTAGGTGTACCACTTGCTAGTGTCAATTGATGCCACCACTGGTGATGATGAGGAATGGAGTGTTTTCTGCCAGGGTGTGTTTCTGTGTTTGCTTCCCTGGGATCTTTCCCATGAGAGTGTTAAAATGCACAATGGGTGTTCATTGCTTTTCACTTCTGTTTCCTACTAGCTCTGTTTCAAAACTGGTACTGATGACTCAACTGCTTGCCATAAGGTTAAGAAAACTCAGCCATGGCAACCTCTAATTTCTCTCTGTAAAATGCTTCTTTGGATTTTTTGTTTGTCCGTGAAAGATAGGAATCCAAAACTGCAATTGCCTTCAAATAATAAATGCTTTTTAAAAAAAGGAAAAAAGGAAGAGGTTTGCTTTGGCATTTTGGAAACTTTGGCCAGCTGTGATAACATCTGAAATCCCACCAAGCAGAATGGCATCAATCATGTCCTTCATCAGGAGTGTGGGACAGGACAAAAGATCTAGGAAATCTATCCCAACTATTTGCAGCTTCTCAGCTGTAACTATAATTTCATTATTGTCATTCCTGTACAGTGTCCATTTTGGTATCCAGGTAGACTGTGTTTCTCAGTATATTCCATCTTTGTTTGCTTTCCTACTCAATTACAGACCATTTTCTAATCAATTGCTATTGGCCTTGAAAAGGTAAAGCCAAGTTATTCTGTGGATGTTCCCAGCAAGTGCACCAAACGTATTTAGGTTTCCTCTTAGGCTTCTCTGTGTTTGGAATTCTGAATGTTAATCCTCACAAAGGTGTTTTTTTTTGTACTTGAATGAATAGGGAGAAAATGTTCTTTTGTGTTGCGTCTTCTGGATATCTTTGTATATGATCTATTACTTGCTTTATTCCTAGAATTTAGAATTGTCTTTTTCTTAAGACATAGAAAATGAAATAATAAAACATGAATAAATGCAAGCTCCATGCTAAATTCCAGAAATTGTCAGTGATTTGAATCTAAAACATCAATAAAATGTCCAGTTATGTATGCTTAATTTCCTTTGATATCAGTAGGCCCTGTTACAGTGTAAAAATGTATCCAGGCAAGTTTATTGAACAAGTGGGTGCCCTGTGGCTAGGCACACTTGGACATTAGCAGTTTTTGGGACTTCTGGGTTTTGTTTTATTTTGGATTTTGGTCCTGAGCCTGAACATCAAGAGTCTTGCATGAGGATCTCTGTCCAGAGATTAATAGGCAAAATAGCACCTTATTGAACTTGTTAGAGATTTCTGAACTTTTGGACTTCATTGACTGTGATACATTGGTGACTGAGTAGAAGGACATGGCTGATTCTTGAGTGGTTTGACTTGTTCTAAGAAAGGAGAAACTGTGAAGATGCTGAGAGTTTGTTTCCATTCCCCTTCTATTCAGATTTTGGGTCTTGCACTTTGACTCTGGCCTAGTCTACACTAAGCAGGATATTGCACTATGAAAGCGGTATGAAAGTGGTATATAAAAGGCAGGAGCCACACTTCTGCTTTATTGTGGTATTGAAGTGCACTGACAACTGTTGGGGCCCATTGACACATACCATATACTGCTTTCATACCGCTTTCATAGTGAAATGCTGTCCTGAACTCTTTGGAGGCTGGATAGGATAATAGTATAAGGTTTTTCTTTTGGGGCAAATATTTTGGATGAATAGCTTTCTTTTTCATGTTCTTCCAGATGCACAGGAAATGTGCTGAAAGAATCACGAAGGGCAGTCCACTTTACTTGGCATACGCACTCTTGTTTCCTGGAAAAGTTCCAACAATACATGCACATCCTTAAACACACATTCCAAACCTTTCAATTAAGTTACTGTTTTCTGGAGTGTGTTCAAAGTATTCAAGGAAGTCTATGTCCCCCATGCTTCATGTGTTGGCTGTGAAGAAACACCAGTGTTAACATCAGCATATCTATGGTAGTTTTTGTGTGTGATGTAATGCATGGAGCCACCATTCTGACAGCACAATGCCAGCTATGTAGATTGGGTTGTCCTATCACTGTGACTGTGAGGGACAGATGGACGAGAATCAGCATAGTATCAGAGACCTGCATATGTAGTCCAGGTTGTATGACAGTGCTTTCAATGTATTTCTGAATCTTTCAAGACATGCAGAGTATTTAGTATTGAAACACCACCAACCCCGATTTTGTATGTTTACTACGAGGGATATCATGATGACATAGGATGTGGGACAGCGTCTTCTTTGTGGCTTTGCCTAGGCTATGGAACTCACTACTAAGGAAGGCTCATCTCGTCCCCTTTTAATGTCTTCCACTCTCTTGCAATTAACATCCTTCTTTGGGCTGGCTTTTGCTCTCCTGAATTGAAGTTATTTCATTGATCCCTTGGAGATGTTGAGATGTTATTGTTTTTACTATGTTGTAAGGCTTGAGTATTTTCCTTTCAATGGATATGTTGGGTTTAAATTATTATTATTATTAATAATAATAAACAGATAATTAATTATTATTATTTAGTAGTGTAAAATGCTTACCATTTTGTATGAACTCTTTGGCAAGCATTTTACACTAACAAATAATACTAATTAATTATATGTTTTTATTATTATCATCATTAATATTATTAATATTATTTATACCCGACATTTCCATTGAAAGGAAAATACTCAAGATGCCTTACAACATAGTAAAAACAATAACATCTCCACATCTCCAAGGGATCAATGAAATAACTTCAATTCAGGTGGTTGAGAGGGTGACAAGCAATTTCATTCATGCATTTATTGTTGTGCCCTGTCATAATTTCCTTTTATTCAAAATTATGTTTTGTTCCTGAGCATAATTGGGTTGCACCCCTTTTCTTTCAAATAGAATGTACTTCTTCTGATGAACTCTGACTTTTGAATGAAGCACACCCAAGCTGATTATTGCAGTAGAACAGTGGGCACAACTTTGTTTTTGACCGTTGCATATTTATTTCAGTATTTAAGATACTGTGTACAAGATTCAAATGGTGCCATTGCAGTTAGGGTGTTTGCGTTGTGCTCTCATTCTCTTCTAAGAGAGAATGCTACATCTCGCCTACATTTTTTTTAAAAATGGTACATTGTTGCTGCACCGACAAAATGTCTGGCATAACTGTTAATATGCACAGTCATTTTAAGCATGAAATGGTTTAGCTAATGATTTATCTCTTCTACTGCTGAGCTTTGGGCAGCTGTATGATTGGCCTCTTTAGCAAGTCAAGTCATTCCTTTAACAAAATGTTAACGCACAGATGGGCCGTAAGCTGTCAGTTAACTATTATTGTGTGCGCATCTGCTTGCTTTCAATGTACTGCTTGATGTATTCAGCCACTTACTTAGCTGCAGCCCCCTGAAAAGCAAGAGACTGCTCTGATTGGCAAATAAAATGTTCATTTGTCTCTTCTTCCTATTGTTTTGCTTTGGTAACACATGTCAGCAGCTCAATTACCCAGTTCATTAACAGCTCCCAATGGTCACAATGGCAAGCCCATGATAAGGAGAGCAATTGCGGCGCATATGGACAATAATAGCCAGTCTCTTGGCAATTGTAAATAAAAATCACTCTTGGTCTTTTTGCCTTTTGCCCCAGCTCCTTTGCTCCTGTCCCCGCTTTCGTTCCAAAGTGCACTCATTGGTCAAAGGCCTCATCTCCAAAAATAACATTTACAGCTAAAACAACTATTCTTCCCATTTCATTGTGAGTTTTTGAAGTCAAGTCTTAGAGCCCTTGATAACTGGGCCTTTTTGTACAAGGTATTGATAAACAAACGATTACTTTATTAATGGAGTTATTTAATTAAATAAAAGTCCTTATATTTTGCCCTTTCTTCTCTCTGCAACAACAGCAACAACAACTGCCTGTGGTATTTCATTAAGTAAATATATTAAAACATTTGGAAAGTTGCTGTAAATATTCCCTTTTAAAGGGTAAATTGAGTTTTAGGCAACGGTCATATACACACTTGCCTGGAAACAAGTCCCATTGAACTTGATGGGGCTTCTTTCCGGGATAGACATGTATATGATTGGGCTGTAATTTAAGGTTAGTCAGAGAGAGGCAGAGAGTTATGCTTAGAAAAGCTTTTGCAAGAAGAACTAAATCTAGCAATTTGTATTTATACTTAAATAGGTTTGAAGTCATTTTCAGCAAAATCCAACCATAATAAAGCTAAAGTGTTAAGACTCAAATCATATTTAGTGCCACTGACATCTGCAGGGCTTAAGTGTAATTCCAGCTATTTTAATTTAGTTAGATTGTGGAGCAAGTTTTTTTGGTTATTACCAGTATTTCATTTTGAACCAACAAATCCAGCTAAATGTCATCACTGAAAACATTTTACAGAGTCTGAGGTTTGGGATGTTACATAAAAACAAAGCTCTCATTCTCTTCTTTCTCCTTGTCCTGAAACTGAGGCAGATTGTCCATTTCCAGTTAAATGTTTACATGGATATAAAAAGAAGTTCTTTCTAAAATAAAATAACATAAATAACATTACTGTCCCTTCACCCAGCCCCACAGCCTCTAGCTGTTAAAGACTGTCATGGTATGGCAGTTTAAAACATCAATATTGGCCAAGATTCATCCATACACATCAACTTTAAAATGTATGCATTTAATTGGAAGCAAATTCCATTAATTTTAGAGGACCCCTTAGAGAACAAAATATTTAGACAGAAAAAAGGCCAACAACTTCTACCATGTCCCAGCCAGCATGAATTTCCTTTCTAAACATGCATAGGATCAGGCCTTTAGTATGTTTCGGATATCAACCATAGCCATATCTCTGTGTGCTTTGTTTTTGCGTCAAGCAGTTTTCACTTTTTACAACAACTTTTTTTTACAGCAACTGAAATAGAGTCTAGCCATCATATTTGGGATGAAGGCATTCCACTAGGGGTAATATTTTACCATTGTAGTTGACTCAACCCCTGGCTGGGCTCTTCAGTAGAAATAATACTGGGCGACCCGAGGCAGCTGTCCAACTACAGCATTAAGTATTGACATCAACCCTGAATGAATATAAAAAATCAATATGGCAACTTTACAGAGGACTCTACTTTACAGAGGACAGTCCTCTGTTTTAGAGACCTAGCTGAGGACAGTCCTCTATTTGAAGGTGCCCTCTATTTGATAGAGATACTCGTCCAAGTTTGGTTTGACATCTAAGAACCAAACAGAGGGAGAGAAAGAGCCTTGGAGTTTTCCATCACCACTTAGCATATGGACAGCAGACTAAGCAGGGACACAGGTCACCTAGTCAGTCTTCTTCACTATGGTGAGATAGCTTTTATTTCTACTTAAATTTGCACATGGAAATTTCATGTCAATTGGTTCCCTCTTTTGTCCTCTCTTTTTGGTGATGTGGAAGTAGCCACCCTAAATTCCAATGCCTCTTGCAGACTCCTGCTGCCTCAATCATCCCCTGCAAGGTAAACCCTTGGAAATTTTTACTGTTGGCTGAAAATCTGAAGCAGAGCCTAGTAAGGGTTCCCAAACAAGATTGTATGGCCATGGCTAGATGAGGAGGGTGGAGGGGGATTATCTCACGATATGATGATCGTGCGATCCTCCCCCTCAGTCTACATGCACGTATGCGATGTCCTAGGAGGAAGAGAATGTTGTGTCCGCCGTTTGTTTTTTAATCGGGACTGAGCGGAGGAGTGCGCCTATGAAAATGTAGGTGGTTGTTTTTTGTTTTTTAAAAAACCTCTTGCTCTCCCCATAGAACTCTAGAGTTGCTCCTGGTTCCTGTCTAGCTCCTGGCTCCTCATGTTTACTCACAAGGAGCTGGGACAAAACTGGAATGGGTGCCCACACATCCCACAGTCTTGGGATCATCCTGAGACCATGGGAAAAACCGGGACAAAAGTGGTGCATCCCTCCCTGCCCCTGGGATCCCCTGTGAGTCATGTAGATGCACAGGGATGATCCTGCGGCAATCCCTAGGATAAACAGTCATCTAGATGCCCTGTATTTAGCAAACCTGGATATGTTGTATGACAGGCGGTATAAAAATATTTCTAAATAAATATGTAGGATCCTATCCTGTCCCAGGTAATACAGTACACATGACAGGAACAGCCAAAAGAGAATCAATGAAAAGAACTCATTTCATACTAGGAGTACAGAACTAAGCATAGAGAATGGGGGCATCCTCTAGTGCTGGCCAAAGATAGTTGCTGCTTGAAGCAGAGCCCCCTGTTAGGGCAAAGACTTTAACCAAATCTTGCCACACCATTTAGCCACCAGTTCTTGCCTTCAATCTCAATGTGGCTCCTGAATCATGCTGCTTCACCCTGCTGCACTATTCATGCCCTTTCCTGGGCAGGATCTACACTACTGCTTTTTAACAGTATTGAAGTGCACTGACAACTGTTGGGGCCCATGACAAGTTCCATATACCATTTTCAATCCACTTATATTCTGCTTGGTGTAGTTCTGGCCCTGGAAAAATGGGTCTGGCAACTCCAGATAATAGCAAGTTCTGGCACTACTGCATTCAGCATACCCAGAAAGTACAGCTGTGTAGAGTTTGGCATATAGCTACATTTTGTGTTCACACCGGGAGGATATCTTGGAAATGGTAGTCAAGAACTGTCCCCAATGTCAAGCGCATCAATAGGCAAGAGTATGGCATCTCTTCATCTGTGGGTGTGGCCAGGAAAAACTGTGGATTGGCTCTATCTAGAGTTTGCAGGCCCGATGGGGATGATGTTTCCACAGTAGATGATAATTTAAAGTGGTTGAAAGTGCACCTGGTGAACTCAATGACCACAGAATTGACCTATGAAATTTCCAACAGATCTTTGCCATGTATGAACTGGGACTACACTCCCTCTGAAGGTTCAGGTATAGGAGGTGTTCTTGGATACGGTGTTGCTCCTGGATGGTCAGGTGCTGGTGGTGGCAGCCAGGAATGCCTTTGCCTAGCTTCATCTAGTGCACTATTTGTGCTCCTTCCTGGAGAAGACAGATCTGGGCACAGTGATACATCAATTTATATTCACTTCAGATTATTGTAACACACTCTAACATGGGCTACCTCTTGAAGAGTTTTTGGAAACCTCAGCTAGTGCAAAATGCAGCAGCCAGTCTGCTGTCTGGCGTTGTGTTTTACAGACCATATAACAATAATCTTGAAAAGCTGCACTGGCTTCCAGTTTGTTTCTTACCTAAATGGCTTGGAGGTGGAAGGACCTCTCCCTCTTGGATGAGGCTGCCTAAAATGTCCATTCATCATCTGAGGCCCTGTGACTTGTTCTATCACTTAGAGAGGTGAGGTTGGTGCGTACTCAAGACAGGCCCTTCTATACAGGAGCTCCCCAGTTGTGGAACACCCTCACTGAGAAGGTTGGGATAGCCTCCTCTTCATTGTCCTTTAGATGGCTGGTGAAGACAACATCATTCTGTTGAGATTTAATAGTTAACCCCATTCTCTGTTTTTATTATTAATCTCTATTATTATTATTATTATTATTATTATTATATATATATATATTATAATAATATAATTATAATTATAATTATATAATAATAATATATAATAATATATTCATTGTTTTTATTTGTGTATCACCTTGAGCACACATTGAGTGAAGAGCTGATCCAAAAATATTCAAAATATATAATAAATTTTAAAAAGGTCAAATTTAATCAGCCATGAACTAAAGAACTCATGGGAAAAAATGGAATTAACATTATTCAAGCCTCAAGCTATGATCCAACTTCCAATGAACTAGCTGAAAGAGAAATAAGAATTCTCAGAATGGGACTGAAAAAGATGACTAATGGAAATTTGGAAACAATGCTGGCTTGATGCTTTTTGAAATATGAAATGTTATCCCCATCAAAACTTCATGAGCATGAGTTTAGACTAAACTACATTGCTGGCTTATTGATGGGAAGGAGAATAAAAATGAATATGTACTTAATGTGGAAGGGGAACTGCAAGAGAAGCAGGCCCTTCAAAGACACAAGATTAGCATGCTAAGGAAAGGTTTACAGGATCACAACTACATTTCAGTTTCAGCCAACACCCCAGAATTGCAGGTAGGATCCAAGAACAAACCAGGATTTTATCATTCATAATGTGTTAGAATTATAGCTGTGAGTGTTCTTGCAACATTAAGATGACATCTATCTACCTACAAACTCATGTGTCTGAGGGCAATGAGCACCCACATAAACAAAATCCCAATAGTATTTCTGAGATTTGTTGTCAAGCTGTGACAGAGCCATCTGTGACATCTCCTAGTCAGAAAACCAGAGATGATGAGGTTTCCTCAGCCTAAGATGGCCAGGAAGCACATGATCTCTGATGCTGGCAGGTCCGGGAGAGTGTACGAGAATCCTCTGTATGAAAATGGATGCCCCTTAGAAGGAAGAACCACTGAAACATATAAATACATGTCTTCTAAGTTTTGGCTTTCTCTAAAGCTTAAGTGTTGAGATGTGAGCAAATTTGTTCAGATCTTTGGTAGCTATATGTAAAGATGTGTGGATGTACTTAATCACAAAATTCAGCCTGTTTAAATCCCATTTCAATGTGACTGAAAGATTGGATTAGACTGCATTGGATTAAAACCTGTATTTTCCAGGTGGAAGGCAACTCTAGAAAGCAAAATGAATAGAATTATAGCCACCCAGGCCCCTGGAACTTGCTGACTTGTGTTAGTATGAAATGCTTGTATCATGCATTTCGTCTCATACAAGTGTACCTGCCTTCATCTAACAATGCTTTATAGTGTTTAATTTTTATAGTGTTTAATTTTTGTTAACATTTCATTACAAGAGTGGGCTAATTTCTTTCCTGATTTCAGTCTTTCCTAATTTCAATGTGTTTGTTTTTATTTTACTAAGAACTCCAAGGTCTGCATTCTTGCTTAAAACCCAGGAAGGGACTTGCTGGATCCAATCAAGGTCCCAGTCCAGCATTCTTTGCCAGAATCTCAGCAACTAGCTGGCAGTTGGTAGTCCAATGGAAATTGGCTAGTAGTCACTGGTGATCTTTGCTGGACCTTCTACCCACCCTTGTTTTATTCTGCATTACCACTCCAAAAAGTGCCCAGGTTGATAAATAATAAGACATATAAAACCAATGCAATTTAAAAAATTACAGACAATTCAACAAAGGGAAAACATCTTCAGAAGCAGAATATAAAAACCTATCCATTGTTGTCAAATATATTTCTGAGCTTTCATATGCTTGCTGATAATATATGCCATTCTTATCCCTTTGTTCATGCCTGAGTAAATGTGTGGAGGATTTCAGATGATAATCCAAAAGTTTCCTGTAATAAAAGGAGTACCATATAGATGATGGATTAAATTACAACCTTGAAAAGGCTGGTCTTGCAATCCGACCTAGTCACTGATATGCAAGTGTGTGTTGAGTGTGCTGCTGACCCTTATAGTCTGCTACAAAGTGAGTTTCTAGGTCCTTAGCTTAAACAAACATACAATCATGTTATGTGGTGAGCTTGGCACAATGCACAGGTGGTTGCATACTGACATTAGACCTTCTGAACTTGTCTCCTGCTGCCTACCATATTCATAAGTAATCTGTACGCTCCTCCTAGGTTGGGAGCACTTGGGGAGTTGCTAAGTGTCACAATTTATTTGTACTATTTTGATTAGCCCAGACCTGGCAGGGGTTTATTTTCTTTTTAATGACCTCTCGCTGTGAATCTGAGCTCTCAAAAGGAGGCGAGGGGAGGAATGGCACAGTATTACTGGTGGGAGGAGGAGCGAGGGGGAGAAAGAGAGAGAGAGGGAGGGAGAGGGAGAGAAGCCGAAGCAGCAGTGTCTGTTCTAGAAAGCAGCAGTACTGAGTATTTAGCTGAGTATCTAAATTCTTAATTATGTTGAAGATTCCAATGGGAACTGTTTACCTTAAATGGAAATGTTTGGACAAAATGGTTTAGGGGCCATTCTGTTCTCCCCACCACCACCATCCTCCAGTGGCAATAAAAGACTCCTCTTAGCATTTCCCCTCCTGTTAGAGTTAAAATAGCATCTGGTGGAACCTTTTGGTTAAGACAAACAAGGATCTAAAAACAACAGTAAGCCACACTGCTTACTGCTTGTAGTGTCTACACCAACTGGGATTTATTGGGAAGCTCCTGAAGAAGCTCAGTGCCTACTGCAGGTTTTCTGGAAAGGACGTGTGTTTGTGTGTGTGTGTGTGTGTGTGTGTGTTGTGTTTTCTAGTGCTAAGGTCATATATTTAACATTTGAAAACTCCCCTGGTTTCCCTGGGGGTGGGGGGAATAAAAAATAAATAAAAGGAAGCTTCCAGGTGCTGAAGTCTCTGGACTGAAGAGACATGGATTAACCCCTACAGAGCATCCAGTTCAACCTCCCCTTAAAAAAAGAAAAAGAAAACTCCGCACAATCTCCCCCCTTCTCATCCACTTCAGTTTTCTTTGTGTCTCCTGCATCCTGCTAGGCAGGTGTCAGAGGCCTGAATGCGTGTAAAAGGCCCTGTTGATGGATACCACAGATGGAGCGTGGAAATTGGTCGAATAGCCTCAGCCACAGGCCATTTCTAAGGACTCAACAAAAGCCGCCAAATAAGTCAACAAAAATCCCAAAGTTCACAAAGGGAAAGTGTCATTTGTCATTTACTGTGAGACCGTGAGGGGGTTCCAGCGTTACTTGCACTCCTCCTGCCTTGCACCCGAGTAAACATGATAGGGGTCACTCGCATAGATTTCACTACAAAAAGGATACTTCAGATCTAAAGCAGGCAACAGGCCAGCTACATCCTATCCAAGATTTGATGTAGGAAAATAGGTGTATTTGGTTTATGTTTGATTTACAAGGGGTTCAGGGGATGTGCATAAGTATCCCCAGGGAGCCACTTGCATGTGCTCAATATAACCCCCCCTACACACACACACAGATATTATTTTCGAAGTATAAATTTCCTTGCAACCAAGAAATGTATTGCTGTCACTATAATCCACATTATTAACACATATTCTGTTATTCAGAATTCTGTTATTCAGAATTTCAAAATTCATTATGCACCAGCCAATTTGGGAGGTCCATCTTCCTAATATGACAGAGAGTATTTTGCCAGCCAAATTAGTACCACTAGCAGGTAAATTGTAGTATTAGTTACAACTCAGCATACATCACCAACTTGCAAACAATGTGGAAAATAGGCATAGTTATATGTCCAATTTCATGACACACCACAACATTTTCAGCACTGAATGAAAAATTGTACACATTTTAGAACATCCTGAAGTTAGCTCAGCAACAACACCAAACATTATGTCACTTTGTCTAGTTGTGTATGAACCTCACCCCAGCTGTTGATAGAAAACCAGGGGTAGGAAATGTAAATCAAGATGTATAATTAAATGGGAAATTGATGCTGCCTTTGAAGCAGGTCTCTGTTTCCTCCTGCTTTGAAGCAGTAAATGAAATTGCTAAAACTCAACATTAGAGTATGGAAGAATGAGAGTAGAGCATTGTATTGCTTAAGTTTTACAATACTGAATTATTGCTAACGAAGCCATGCCATTCAAGCTCTGGAGAGGGAAGCCTCTCTATTTAGATAACTGTAAAGTGCATTGTATCGTATTTGTAATAAATATATGCTTTTCAAATTGTTGTCATGTTTTCCCTCTTTAATTATTCAAATGAAATACCCCGCTGAGAGGACAAACAATGAACAGAATGAGTGTTTCTGAGTATTAATTGTTGTTCAGTGTTTTGCCTAGGCATGTCTGGTTATGATGTTCCTCGGGGAACTGATAATTACAGAATTCCATGTGACCAAATCCCTATGAAATTGTGCAAAGATTTTGTGTATAATAGTGTTAACTTGGATGAAGTATTTCCTGGGGCCACCAAACAGGTCATGTGGGGTTAAGGGACAAAGAACCACTCTCTAATTCTGTAATTCCTTCTTTAATTAAACGTCGCGGCTTTTCCACTGGTGGTTGGCGCTTATGGGGTTCTCCTCCCATTCTTAAAGGAGGAATTTGTAATCCCGTGGAGTCTGACTGTTGTTCTGTACTTGATCTTTTTCAAGACTGATTACGCTCCTCTTTTCTTCATCTTCTGTGAGATAGTGTGGGTCAGTGGGCAGTGCCAGTAGAGTGTGTAGGTGAATGCCTTTAAAAGGGTAAGATATGATCTAGTCAAAGGTAGGCACCTCAAAGACCCATTGAACTCAACGGGATAGTGTGATCCTGCTCATGTATACTCAGAAGCACACCCCATTGAGTTCAATGAGACTTATTTCCAAGGAAGTGAGTATAGGGTTACTTCCTGACAGTACAATCCTAACCTTCCTGTTTTTAAATAGCTGGAGATTAAGGATGTAGTGGAGATGAACTTCTGCCAACCTTTTGTCTGCAGAAAGAAGCTCTGGTATTTGTGGAGTGAGTGGGCTCTTCCATAGTGGATAGTTGTGCTGTGCCTGGGTGGGCAGAGAGTCACTAGCGACTCTCTTGGCTCTGAGTACCCTGAGATAGGTGGGGAGCTCTAGCATGGGGTGCTGGTGGCTTTGGATCCCCTGAAGGCCTTATCCTTCAGACTCTCAGCTTTACTAGACTGGAGCTGTGGTAGCAAAAAAGGAAGAAGGCTCCACACCTCCATTTTCTGCTTTGGGCAAAATGAGCTAGCAGGGCTTGGAATATGGTGGTGGATCTACCACTCTGCTCTTCCCCGGCCCCACTTTGGATTGTTCTGAAAGTACTTAATGTTGACTCGATCATGCCCTTATTTTGTAGGAAACAAGTGAGAGAAAACATTATAAATTCAGTTTGTTACCCTTTACCAGGTAGTATCCAGATTGTTCTCAACTTGTTCTTACTCAAAAGAAAGTATAATAGTGTCACTGGTATCTGTACTATGTGCAGTTTTGAGGTGATCAGCTTATAGCTCAGCAAATATAGCTCAGTTGTTATTTAGTTCTTAGGCAAGCTCAAGACTTTGTTGTTGTTGTAAAAGTAGCAAATCTATTGTAAGGATATTTTCTGAGTGCTTGATATTTGGGAAGGCAGGCAGGAAATATATTCACTTATTCATTCACCATGTTTATATGGCAATCCACTGGCATAGGTTCTCTAGCTGACTTACAAAACTGAGAATAAAATACAACACAGTGTTTAAAACACAACAAAAATGATAACATGCAGCCTAAACAAATGAGCAAAAACATGAGACCAGATAGTTGGTCAGACTTATAACTGCAAGATTGTTTAAAAGGCCTGGGTGAATAAAAAGATTTCACCTGGTGAGATGATGCTAAGGAAGGTGTCAGGCAAATCTTTACAGAGAGCGCTACAATGCCACCACTGAAAAGGCGTACAGATCCTCTAAGGGTAGATATATGCAGAAGAAGGTCATCTTTCAGATAAGTTGGTTCTAAGTTGTTAAGGGCTTTAAAAGTTAAAGCCTGGACTTAAAATTGGGCCGAGAAAAAGACTGGGAGCTGGTACAGCTGATAAACCATGAATAATGTGATTGACAGTAGTAATCTTGCATCTTTATTTTGGACCAGCTGCAGTTTCTAGTCTGCTTTTAAAGGCACGTGAAGCTGGGATGTCAGCCACACATCAGTGCTACCTCAAACCAAATCACCAGAGGACCTCTTCCAGCAGTTTCATGTATATGTTAAGCAGCTTGAGGGAAAGAAGAGAACTCCGTGTGAAACAGTGGCCTTAGCGAGACCTACCTGAAAGTCCGGGGGGAGAGTTGTGTTGTGAATAACGTGAGATCTTGCCCTCGTTTACACGTAAGGCGTGACGACCTCAGGAAGAGAGGTGTCATGCCCAGGGCCGGCGGCAGACTACATTGCGCCCTAGGCAGGCACGTTCTGAAGCCTCCGCCCCACCCCCGCTTGCTCACTCACTGCCCCCCTCGCTCGCTCGCCCGCCCGCTCACACCCCGCTTGCTCACTCGCTCACTGCCCCCTCACTCGCCCGCCTGCTCACTCACCACCCACCGCCACCGCCCACTCGCCTGCCGCCCCCGCTCGCCCACTGCTCCAGCTCCCCACTTGCTTGCCCGCTCGCCCACCAACCCCGCTCGCTTGCTCACTCACTGCCCCTTCGCTCACCCACCCGCTCACTCACCGCCCCCCGCCACTGCCCGCTCGCCGCCACCGCTCGCCCGCTCGCTCACTGCTCCAGCTCCCCACTCGCTTGCCCGCCCGCCCGCCACCCCCGCTCGCTTGCTCGCTCACTCACTGCTCTGGCTCTCCCCTCGCTCGCCCGCTCACCACCCGCTCCCAGCTTTGAAGCCAGGACGCTGGGGTTGGGGGGTGGGGCAGAGGCTTTGAAGCGGCGCGCCTGGAAGTGGCTTCCTGGCATGCCATACTGAAGCCTCCGCCTCCAACCCCAGTGTCTGGGCTTCGAAGGAGCCAGGACGCTGGGGTTGGGCAGAGGCCGGGGCGGCGGCTTTGGAACAGTGTGCCTGGAAGCCGCTCTAGAAGAGTGGCTTCCGGGTACGCTGTTCGGCGCCCTCGTTTGCTTGGCACTCTAAGCCGCCACCTGAGTTGCCCCTATGGCAGCACCGGGCCTGGTCGCGCCCGCCATTTTAAAAAAAAATTCTTAAAGGGGACAGAGCGCACAAACAATCGTGCGCAAAGGTACGTTTTTTTTAAAAAAAATTACCTACTTTCCCTGCTCCCCCCCACCCTTGCCCCTTGGGCAGAGAGTAAGCTCTGTGAGATTACTCTCACAGAGCTCCTGGCTCTGTGAGAGTAATCGTGCAGAGTGGGGTCAAGCCGCAGAAATGGGTCACATGCTCCGCGGTCTCGGACTCAGCCCGAGACCGCGGAAAAAGCGGGGCTAAAGTGTAGGGCTGTATCCCGGGGCAAGGGAGGGATGATCCATCCCTGATCCTGGGATCCCCTGTGCATCATGTGGACACACAGGGACGATCCTGGGTATCACCCCGGGATATAGCCTGGTCTAGCTAAGGCCTAAAGCACAATTGCCAAGGCGTAGAGCAATGGTCCCTCAGTACCACCTTCTGGAATAGGCCAGCCCTCCAATCAGGAATGGAACCACCATCAAGTGGTGTCTGCCGCACCCAATTTGGAGAGCTTATCCTGAAGGATACCATGGCCAATGGTATTGAAAACTGCTGAGAGGTCTAAGAAAATAATTAGGATAACACTCTCCCCTGTTTCTCTTTTGGCAACAATTATTCCACAGAATGACCAAGGAAATTTCTGTCACCAAAACAGCTCTAAAGCTCAATAGGAACAAGTCCTGAAATCTAGTCTCATCTGAGGGCTAAAGCAGATATTACTTTAAAGACATAGCTAGCAGCTATGCTTCCCCCCCATTTTTATTCTAGGGCAGTGCTGCCCCAAGTAATTTTGCTACCTGAGGCAAAGATGGGACAGTAAAATCTTACTTCAACACTGGTGACAGGACAGCAGCCTCCACCTCACTTGAGAGCAGCAGGCCAGTTTAGGCAGGGCAGGGCAGGCTGTGTGGTACAAACACTTTCATCCTCCAGCATCCTGTCACTGCTCGGAGTCCCTCAATATCTGCTGCTTCCTCACTCTGCCTAATGATAGGACTGGCCCTATTCTAGTATAAGCATAAGAAGGCTCAATCCAGACTGGGACCCTAGCATTGAAGGATAGGGTTTTTTTAACCCTTTCCCACAACTGTGGGCTTGATCTTGATCATGCTGACACTAGAGTAAACATGAAATTAACGTCTGCCTTGACCCTAAATGTGACTGGAGCTGACTATATACCACTCACTTGCACACCATTGCCAGGAAGGAAATGTTAGCTACTGGCTTATTGTTGTTAACATCTTCCAGGTCCAAGTTAAATTTCTACAGGATTGGTTGGAGCATCCCTTTAAAGAAGCTGGAACCTCTCCCTCTCTTAAAGAGACATTTACAATTTCTTCAACTCAAACATCCTTGCCCGGCTAGATTTAATAAGGATGGCAGGCAAGAGTGGAGCACACAGGTGGTTGGCCAGACTTGGCCAAGCACTTTGCCCACACCCTAAGGTTCCAATAGCTGAAAAACCATCCAATGAAACCAGACAATGCTCTGGACATCGCCATGATGGCACTACATTGACTGTGGAGTCCAAGTCAAGACAGATGTGAGTTTCTTTGCCGCCCAAGTAAAGGGCAAATGTGTCACAGCTTGCTACCAAGGGTTCTATTAAATTTCTTTGTGGGACAGATAACAAAAGGCCTCCACTTGAAAATCTCTGCTAAATGACACTGAGAGGATGCAATGGTGGAGAAAAATGGTTTCTTTGCCACCAAAGGGTAGGCCTGATAAGGGACACTAACATGTTTGATTGGACTTGTAATGGATTTACCTCCCCCTGTATTTCAACTGTTGACCTACTTGCTTCATTGCCCTCAGGACAGGCATAGGTTGTGCTCAGTGGAAGAGGGAGTTTGGGGATGAATGTGTCAACCAGCTGAGCTACCCCAGTCTCACACGGAAGCCCACCATATGGTACAAATACTCCAGATTGGCACCCAATTAAATGCGACGCCTGAAGAAGGATGGGGAACTTCTACAAATCACAGCAACTCCCAGTCCCCCATTCTCCAGCCTATGCTGATGCTGCACTAAATACCCAGGAGAGCGGCATAGCTAGGCAAGTCTAATTTTCCCTACCTCTCCACCAAAGTCTCTGTGGTGCAAAGCAGGTTGGTCTTCTCATACATTATCAAATCATGGATGACAGACATTTTATTTTGGACCAACCTAACATTAAATGACAGCACTAGTAGGCCAGAAGGCAGGCTTGTTGTAAGACTATGAAAAAGTTTCCAGTTGGAGGAACAGCCAGAAGACGGAACAGATGTAAAATGCCGGACTTCTCTTCCTGACACCTGGCTTATTCAAACTCCAATGCCATATCTTCCCTTACTTATAGTCATAGAATCATAGAATAGCAGAGTTGGAAGGGGCCTACAAGGCCATCGAGCAACCCCCTGCTCAATGCAGGAATCCACCCTAAAGCATCCCTAACGTCACTCTTATAGGGCCACCTGACCCCGTAGGATCATAGAATCACCAGGTACATAATCACAATGACCAAACAGAGAATGCTACAAGAAAATGCAGATTCAGAGAGCAGCAATAACTTTAATTAAAACCATAGTACCACGAACAATTTTTTTCCCCCAAAATCAAAATGAGTCAGGTCAGATATAGCTAATGTTGACCAAACCCTATCCTCTTGACTCTCACTTGGGTCTCCAAACTACATTGGCTGCACACCACACATGAATGATGATGGCCATATCTTGGGGGTGGGTGGGTGGATGGGTGGGTGGTAGAGATATATTTTCCAGAAACAAATTATTTCAGTTTGAGTGCTAAGGAAATACAATCCTTCCACAACAGAAGCATTTCTTTGAGGATCAATGACTGGATCCAGGGAAACAACTGAGTAACAACTGTGTAATTATTGTGCTAACAACAACAAAATGTCATCTGGAAAGGCACTAACTTCTCTAAGAAAAATGCAACATTTGCTTAGTCTTAAGACTTTCGTCTGTTGTGTTTTGACTGAGCTTCATAGACCAGATGCTTTTCTTGAAAAACATACAATCCAGAATCAGTTTTGTTTCCATTTACATAGCTGTACCAAGTGGGCAGCTGCTGTTCTCTGAGAGCAATGCTCTGGCTTTTTGTATTTATTTGGAGACTGTTTGCATCCAGTTTTCTACTCCTGGAAGGATTCCATTTCCCCCTTTATCAACAGAGTCCAGAAACAGATATAGCAGATGACCAAGAAGAACCACTGTGGTATAACAGACAGAGTTTGGGATTGAGACCCAGGACTAAAACTGCTCTCAGCCATGAAGCTTGCTGGATAATTTGGGCTAGTCATGCTCTCCCAACCTTACTTATCTCACAAAGTTATTGTGAGGATAAATGGAATAGAATAAACTATCCTGAGCTTCCTACAGTACGGGTGGGATAAAAATGTAATAAATATGGTGTGGCCTCTCCCCAGGATGTTCATATTAGTTTAAGATGATATATAGGTACCATATGTGAATGCTACTTATTTAAGACATGATTTTAAAACCAGATTTCTAACTTGCTATATATTTATTGTACTGAAGGAAAGGACACAAATGAAATTAAGTAGCCACTGAGGCAACCCTAAGCAAACAAGCTATTTAAAAGCCACAGGATTCTCTTCAGGGTGCAGCCCACTACCCACTTAATTGGAGGTAAGCCCCATGGAATTCAGTGGGACTTACTTCTTAGGAGACATGTAAAAGATTTTTCTGTTCATCTCCTAATAGGTAGGCCTTGGCAGTCCTCACATTCCAAACGTATCGTTTTTAGTAGTCATAGCTAAAAAACAAAACAGAAACCTTTTTCATTAACTGGAAGTGCATTTTTGAACATTTAAATTACTGAGAACTTTTGTGGGTTTGATTTGGGAGCAAGACCTTGTGATTTTACTTGATTAATTACAGCAACAACGAAGCTGCATGGCTTAGATTTCAAATATTTGAGGTCATTGGAAAAATTGTGTGGAATATATTTGAATAAATTAAACCCAGGCAAGGAAGTTGGAATCTGCCTCCAGATATTCCAAAAGGAAGAAATGTGACTATATTAACTGAAGGAACTATTGAGAATTATTCAGTCACTTGAATGAAATATGCTGTCGCTCTCTCAGACAAGACCGTTCATTGTTTGGTTCATTGGACAATCCGGACTAATTTGAATGAGGCATTTTATTCAATGCCCCCTCCTGTTACTTGAATTCTAGATTCTTCCCCCATCCGCTGGCCAAATCTTAATTGCTCCATTGCTTTATTTCTTTTCAGCTTCAGCGCCGCAGTCAGATGAAGGTTCTGACATCGATTCTGAGCCAGATTTGCCATTAAAAAGAAAGCAACGTCGTAGTAGAACAACCTTCACGGCAGAGCAGCTAGAGGAGCTGGAGAGAGCTTTTGAGAGGACCCACTATCCTGATATTTACACCCGGGAGGAACTCGCACAAAGAGCTAAACTCACTGAAGCCCGGGTTCAGGTGAATATACATATTAAAGCTTGTAGTTCATTGTCTATTAATCGGGTAGATGAGAAGGAATACAATTGCTATTTTGAATTAGTTGTTCTTCAGTGAGTGAATTTTCTTGGTGAAGAAGAATGAGTTGTATCAGGCTATTTCAAAGGTGCCCTGTTTATTTTGAGGCTTGGTCCAACTAGTCCAGAAGCATAGTTCTTGGAAGGCTACCAAGGAGAGGGTTGGTCAGTAAGGATGGAGTAGTGTTCAGCGAAGGCACTGGGGAGGATGCAGTGGGTGCCTGATGAATCAGGTCCTTGGTCTTCAGTCTGTTTTGTATAGTGCATGTTATTTCAGATCCTGGAGTCTATTCCCCTTCTCTGTCAATGTCCAAGATCATACACCCATACAACTTATTCTTACATAAGGCTCTGTTTACAAAGGGACACTGAATGCATGACAATCAGGAGTGGGAAGAGTAGGTGCAAGCCCCTTCCCCCTCCACATATCCAGATTCTTACCATGTGTTGTAAAAGATGTGTAAAATCTTGTGTAAAAGATGGTTGTCTGGCCCAGAGCCAGCCACGAACCATTTAAGTTTCATTTTCAAACATAGATCTAAATCAACTTGCACAGGTATATGAAAAATTTCCTGCCCTATTAATAGTTAGTTACTGACTTTCTGAATGGAGCTGAACTAATGACATTTCTTTGGTGAGATATGTTGCCTACATAAGAAAAGTAATGAAATTTTACTACTTTGAAATTGGTTGAACTTGAAATTTTCAAAACCATTATGATCTTAAAAGATTAAAAGCATACAAAATTAAGGATATCTAGAACAAACCCTTGGCACCAAAACTCTTGGGAAGTTATAAAAAAGCTTTTGAAGAGTCAAACCAAGCATGCTTGAGACTTTTCAAAGCTTTACTTCCAGTTTCCTCGATGGTTTTTCTGCTGTGTACATTTGCTAGACATCTTTATTTTTTCCTCATTTGTAATCTTTTCGGAACTCTCCTAACTGGGACTATGAATGGTCTGTAACAGGGATGGGCAGATGGTAGGTAGGGATCTGCTGGCAGCAGTGCAGACCGTTGGCTCTGATGTCAGTGGGGAGGTGAATCTGCTTTGGGTTGCAATCAGAACTCTAAAGGAGCCATTGCTCAGAAACACCTTGTTTTGCAATTATATGCCTGCTTAACTGATCTACTATTTGCACTTGGTTGCACAAGGCTGTTGGAGCACCAGATTCTATTGAAAAACAAGCTGCCCCAAAGGCTACCCAACTTTTATAATATTGGGCCATGGAAGGTAAATAAAATGGGTATAAATGTATATTTCAAAACTGATTCAGGTAGTCACACTTCCATTATCTAAAAGAGATTGCTTAAAAGGCAAATGCTTCAAAACCAGATGATTTTTCCCAAGAAGATTTGTACTGAAAATATCTAACAATGGAACTTATAATTAGGTTGGTTATGCCAGAAAAAATTAACCACTTGGACTTTTTAAAAAATTAACCACTTAGACCTTTTAAAAAACCAGTTAATTAGGACTATCCACTTTAATTTATTGTATATGCAATGCTGGAACATGTGAGCTTTAAACGCAACAATGAATGTTCATATTTTTCCAAAGCAGTGACCCACAGTTACAAGAAAAGCAGAAGTCTCATTAACATAACAGCTGTCTTAATGTGGCTTTAACCCTGTGACTTTTTACATTCCTTATGGCTTCCTGGGGTTCCCTTGAGACACATCTTGTCTCACACTCACTTCTGTGATCTACAGCCTAGCAAATTCCCTACTATGTTGAACATATGGACTTTTTGTGTGCTTAAAACAGCATGCAGGGTGGAAAGTCCAGTCAATCAATGATTAAAGTACTAGGAGAGGGAGCAGCTCTTGGGAATTAAAGATGAACTGGTGTTTAAGTGGACCAAGTGAGGGCACTTGTTTAAAGTTTGTCCATACTTTACATAACTGATGCAGAGGGCTCCAGGGAGACGGACCTCCTTTTTGTCATTCTAGCAATCACTGCTTCTCTGCATTGCCAACAGAACTATGGCCAGACTTAGTGCCACTGTATCTTTACAAAACTTTTAATTATGTGCTAAGGAAATCTTTCATCTGCACCCAGAATAAATTATACTAATTTCCATAACATAATGCTGTTTGGAATATTTAGGAATTTATGGACATTTTTTAGAAGTGTGGTGTCAGATATGTACACCTGAGGAATATACGAATGGGCAGTGGTGGAGAGAGGCAAGAACCTATTAACATAAAATAATGGATCACAGGTGTAATCACGATGGGGTTAAATTTAAAACCAATTTTTATTAGGGGCTGAAGCAAGACTCTACCCTTAGCCTCTTCTTTCTGGTTCATTTCAGTCTCCATCTCGTCTTATGCCAGCAGTAGGCTGACCATATTTTGGAAACCAAAAAGGAGAACAACATGGCCACCCCAAGGGGGCGTGTCCACCAACTTGTCCAACCCCCAAGGGGGTGTGCCCACCAACATGAACAGA